>NC_136512.1:4549414-4584414 GCF_053919585.1 Euprymna scolopes | reverse complement strand
TTTCCATGTAATTGCTAAAAATATGTTGATGCCTCCATCAGACAGCGGAAAGAATGGATGCCCATATTTAGAGAAATCTTAGATGTGCCACGATCGAAAAAATATAGTCCAATCATAAAATGAAACCCTGCAATGCGCTTCACGCCATTATATCAACACACACACACACACACACACACACACACACACACACACACACACACACACACACACATACACACACACAAATATTTGATTCTTGTCCGATTCAGCTGCGTTCATAAGTTGTATGATGACGAAACACGTATCTGTAGGTAATGTATTTTAAAATCTATGTCCCTCCCCATTTGTGGGCACCACATAGGTAAGGGAAAACTATTACCAATAAGCGTTAAGGTAGTGCAATTCGATCAAAGAAGTGCCGCAGGCAAGATAAACAAAGAAATAGCAACACTATATATATATATATATATATATATATATATATATATATATATATATATATACACATATATATTTATATATATATATAAATATATACATATATATATAAATATATATATATATAATATATATATATATATATATATAGAGAGAGAGAGAGAGAGAGAGAGAGAGTGAGAGAGTGTTGCTATTTCTTTGTTTATTTTGCCTATATATATATATATATATATATATATATATATATATACTTGTTTGCACGTAAAAATAATATCTAATAACAAAAATAAATAAAAATATATATGGCAATTAAGCTACACAGAATATTTCGCGTTTCATCCACGCTAGGATTCGTTAGGCTTATGCGAAGAGTTGTGGTTATCTTAACACATTCTATTGACTTGTTAGTTAGCCAATCAGCTTCCTAGTTTCCACCGCGCCCCTCCTAATCAGCCAATGGTGCCTTCCCATTGGCTGATTAGAAGGGGCGCGGTGGAAACTTTTATTCCTTATTTTCCGTAACTATCTTCTGCATGCTTTTTCTTTTATTAAATCTCTATTTACCATTTCTTTTATTTAATTATTATCTACCATTTCTCGTATTAAATCTTTATCTACTTAGTATTCTTCTTTTGAAAATTTTCTAATGCTCTCACCTCCCTCCCCTTTCATTGTATTTCACCCTAACTTTTCCATTTTTCATCTGAAATATACTTAAAATCGGCGTTACCTATTTTTGCTCATAAAAATAATTCTCTCATTAAAACAACTTTCTCTTTATTTGTATATCTCCTCTAATGTGATCTTGTCATTTGCCTTTTCTTTATTTTCTTATTTGAATATTTTCTTATTCTATTTTATTTTATTAACATGCATATCTGACCACTTGCCAGATTTGTAAAACTCAGTTGAATAAACTTTGGAAAGAAGGTTTTTCTCCTTGCACCCTTATTGCATTTCAATTTATTCAACTGAATTTTTATTTTTCAACCTAATTTTATCTCATGAATAAAATTATTTGACATATCTTCTGAAGACTCTGAGGATAGCAAACTTTGTAAACTATGGAACCGAAACTTTACTTGCTATTAATATTTGTCTACCATTGAGCAGTTACATTCAGACAAACTTGAAGTCTTTTATCTAAAAATTTCTGCTACAGCCGCTGACGTTATCGGGGTTTTTTTCCTGAGTTCGAACATACCACCGAACTACTAAAATCTTTTTACGACAAGCCTCCCAACGTTACCTATACAAGACATTTACTTTCAACAAGTCCACAACGGGACGATGAGTCTTTAGATCAGTACCTTGAGGCTTTGAATCGTCTTGCCGCTGACTGTTGTTTCAAAGATGTTACTGCTGCTACCTACAGGGATGAATTTGTCCGCGATGCCTTTATACGTGGCCTACGGTCTTCCGATGCCTTTATACGTGGCCTACGGTCTTCTGATGCCTTTATACGTGGCCTACGGTCTTCCGATGCCTTTATACGTGGCCTACGGTCTTCCGATGCCTTTATACGTGGCCTACGGTCTTCCGTAATACGTGCCAGACTTCTTGAAAATGATACGTTGGATCTGGCGGCGGCTACTCAATGTACTAGAGCATGAGGAGAAGCCTATTTCCATGCGGAGTCCCACGTCTTTCAGATTGGACCTGTTGCCGCTGCTACTCCAACTCACAGTATTCTACCAATGTTATTACTATCAATGAAAACGTACTCCCTGACTTTGCTGATTCTCGTATAGTTTGATCCTGTACTGTCTACTGCCCTTCTTACTTACAGCAGATGCTAGAATTGTGGCGAGAAACGTCGCCTTTAAGATAATCGTCGCCATTGTCCTGCTCCATATCGAAATTGTGGCAAACTCTCTCATTTTGCCAAAGTTTGCCTTTCTGCAAGACCGACACCATCACGTTCTACTTCGTCTATCAAAATAGCCTATGCTAACTGTTGACAATTCCCATTTTATTAAAATGGTAAAATTAAAAGGTAAACTACTTACCGCCCTTATAGACACAGGCAGCCCCGATAACTTTATTATTGATAGTCTCGTTAAAACCTTACACCTGTCTACTTGGAAACGGGACTAATTTCTATAGCATCATCCGCCCTTTCCTTCAAATTATTCAACGATTTCAATATAAAGACATTGACTTCATGATGCTCCCTAATTTATACTCTGAATACCCTTTTTAAAAATGCACCGGAGTACTACTATTTCTTTTGGCGGGGCGCAGGATAGTCTAAAAATTTGCGCTGTTACTAAAATTAATTGCGCTCCCGTTAAATCGCAAACCCGTTGCTACTAAATCCCGCTATTACCGTGCTGAGGATGTTAGTTTCATTAGAAAAAGAAACTCTTAATTTACTTGAATGATTTTATTGAACCAAGTTATTCTCCATGCCTCAAGTTGTAACTTTATCTATAAAGACTGGAAAGATGGTGGGATCCTTCTACCGCTCCAGAAGATATCTCACTACTGATGCAATTCTCTATCTGTATAAAAGCCAAGTACGTCCAAGGATAGAGTACTGCTGCCACATCTGGACAGGAGCTGCTAAAAACAGTCTATCCTGCCTTGACAGAGTACAAAATAGACTTCGTGGCTTAGTGGGGGATGCCCTTTTCTCTTCCCTGCAACTTCTCTCCCACAGAAGAGACGTCTCTTTGTTTTATCGTTATTTACATGGCAAGTGCTCATCCGAGCTCCAATCTCTGGTCCCCCCTCGCCAATCTTTCACGATAAACACCCGTCTAGCTGAAACCACTATCATTAATTTTCTCTACTCTTTATCTGTGCCTAAATCAAAGCGTAGATTCCATGAGCAAAGCTTCTTTCTTAGAAGTGTACGACTGTGGAACTCTCTTCCGTTTGCCTTTTTCCCACCTGACTACAACTTGCATGTCTTCAAGTCCAACATAAACAAATTCCTGATGAACCGCCCCCTTAAGTAAGACACTTTATCAAATCTCCATTACTAACGATTATTACGATATTATTCCATTCATTACTGTACACACAATAATCCTTATCCCTGAGTGGCCTCCGGGCCTTGATAAGTGGTGACTTCCATGTAAAAAAAAGATTGGTAGCTGATTTCTCCCATACTATCAACCGTTTCACTTTGCTTGATGCACACCCCTTTCCACTAATCGAATATCTTATGAATCAAATAGCCAAGTATCGTATCTTCAGTATAATTGACTTGTCTAAAGCATACTATCAGATTGAAATTTGCCCCTATACGGCCTTTCAAGGTAGAAATTGTCTGTATCAATTTAAACGAATACCCAGGGGTGTCGCAAATATGGTTTCTGTATTTCAACCTTTCCTGAATTATTTTATTTCTGATTAGCAGGTCGCCCGGCATTGCCCAGTCGTAAAATACGCTTCAAAATAATATTTTGATTAATACAGATTTCGTATTTATTATGTTACATTGAACTCAATATGTAGTAATGATTTAAAAAGTTTTAAACAACTCTCGTGCGCCACCAACGAGGATCGAAACCAAAACGTTCAGCTTACGATTTACTTTTTCCTTTGACGTTAATACCTAACCTATGAAGATATGTTTGCTGCAAGGCTAAAAATTAAAACATAAACCAATAGCTATTACGTTGCGCATGCGTAATGCTGTCATTCGACCTTCACCTGGCAAATTTCAATTTTCACACTTTTGCATCGATTTTCCCCGAGATAAAACCTAAATATAAAGCTTTGCATGGTTTCGAATACCCTATATATTAAGTTTCATATCTGTAGACTTTCTAAGTTTTTAAAACCTAATTTTAATACATTAAAACAAGAGAGGGAGAGTCAGACAGGGGAGCGACGAGTGAGAAGGGGAAAAAGGGAGGAGAGAGAGAGAAGATAGAGAGATAGGTGGAGAACTATATAGAGAAATGCTTTGCACAGTTTTCAATTTGTTCTATTTCATATGAAACTAGCATGGTCACCCGGTATTGCCCGGAGCAAAAGTGTAATATATTCCTATTAACATTTTTTATCTCTTTAACTTTATTCATCATTCTGTCGGTCTCTCTTTCCTCCTACCTGAACTTTCCCATCTCTCACCAACGCCTATTTCTTCTCTCTGGACACACACACACACACACACACACACACACACACACACACACACACACACACACACACACACACACACAACTCTCAAGGAATGAGGCAGCATAAGAGAAGTGACTCTTTGTAAATATTATTCATCCAGGATATGCTAACTTTGTCGGTGTTTGTTTTGTAGTTGTGCATTTTTAGCTGGACATACATGCGCGCACACACATACACAGACGACTGCCCTTTATATAACAGATTAACGGGGGCACTCAGCATTGCCTGGCGTTGTCCAGCATATTGCCCGGTTGTAAAATATGGTTAAATAAAAATAAGGAACGGGACTTGGGTGCCATCGTATTGAGTTACTTAAAGAAAAAAAAAGCCACGTGGTGGACGCACATAAGAAAGTTGAGAATTTTAAAAGATAGTAAAGAGAAAAAAAAGAAAAAAAAATGTGCCACGCGGTGGACACTTGTAAAACTTAAGTTCGTTAGTGAAACGTTATCGATTGTACCATGACGGCACAGATGTTTTGACGCTGCAAATTTAGCTTTTTGAAATGAAAGACGAATTGACTGTTCGCACATGCACGATTAACAAACAGCATTGAAAACAAGATTTTTACCCACTTCAAACAAAACAAGATTTCTACATGAAATAATTGAGAATTTTTTATAATTTTTCGATATTATGTGTCCGAAAGATCGCTCTTTCTAACGATACCAGACTCATGCCTGTTTGATTACAAAAGTTTTAAACACATATAAACACACAAACGCACACAGACGGCTGAGATGTAAATAATAGAAGGTCCGGGCAACTCTGAGTAAACATACTAGTTATAATATAAGGAATATTTTTAATTTAGAGAAAGCAGACTTTTGTTGGTCGAAATTTGGAAAAATGAGAGTGGTCCGAAAAAAAAAATGGAAAAGGGAATCTTGCAGAAATTTAACAAGAACAAGAAAATGAAAGATTAATTTAAAAACAAACAATAAACAAAACACATCCCATCAAACTCAAATACGCAACTCCTCGAAAATACTCCTAATTGGACAAAATTTAAAAAGAAAAAAAAGAAAATGAAATTCCTACGTGAAATAACAGGCAATCAAATTTTCAAAATCTATAAAAGAAAATAGCACTTCTATAATAGGAGACCCATATCGATCTGAATGTTTCCGATTTCTATTTAGAGAACACATCCGATATGGCCGAGCCATCGCTGAACAGTCAATTAGTACCGACCTCAAATAAAACAAATTTAAATTTTTTCCCGCCTTAAGGTCAAGGTCCCTGTTTTTTAATGTGGAAAAAAATCCAGTTTCCCAAAAAGTGACAAAAATAGGAATTGCCTCAGTCTAGAAAGATTTCTTTTTCACGAGCAGACGATGCAGAGTATGAGACTGAACAAGTACTACCATTTGATCTTAACCCGACGGTGCTACCCCTCTCATTGTTAAGAATTGGTTTAAAAAATTTCTGTAAATCGGTAAGGAGATCAACTTCTTTTTATTTTTGGAAAATGAGGGTGAAAGTGAACTAAAAATATGTTATAGTTTACCTCAACCTAACCCTAACCCTAACTCTAACCTGAACACAGTTTTGTATTTGTAAGCGTTAATTTCGTCTGCCTTTTTTTTTTTTTTTTTTCGACTTTCAAATTGTGAAATGCTTTGAGGGTTTCCTGTTTGTTCTGTGAATAGCAATCGTAAAGTATTCGGGTCGATATGGGTTATCTCGAATAGAATCACCGAAGGAAAAAAAAAAAAAAAAAAAAAAAAAAAACAACGGCATCTTTTGATGAAAATTAAATTTGGAACATTTTTTTCCACGTCTTTATATTCCTTTTCTGTAAATCACAATTTGTTAACCGCCAAAAAAAAAAAAAAAAAAAAAAAAAAAAAAGCACCATATTTGAGGCTTGTTTTCAAACCAGTATTATTATTTGGTTCCTCCTTCAAATAATGGTACTGAGATTTGACCAATTATGCCATTGGACAGATGAAAAAAAATATTTAAAAAATAAGAAACAAACATTAACTTTGCGAACCTAATAGCTATTCCAAGACTCTTTTTCTCTACATAGAAAAAAATCGATGATGATGATGATGGTGACAAAAAGGTAACGGAACACCACATGGCACCAAGAAAACTAGAACCGCAAAATTGTAAGTTAACTACCCCTCCCCCCAAAAAAATATTGTAGTGTAGACATCGGCTAATATTCAGCCGAGAAGTGACAATGAGGATGGAAAGACCGAGGAGAAAAAGAAAGTAGCCAGACTACCACTGGATAAATGCAAGAAGACTGGGATCTTGAAGAAGTTTCTTGTCGCCCAAATTTCAGTGATGACCAATGGTCATTGCCAGCAAGAAGTCAAAGGCAAGCGGCTGTTGCGATGATGAAAATTCATTTGCAAAGAGTATAAAAAAAGTGGAGATTACTGGAAATCTGGGGAGACTTGTTGTCACCCAAACTCCAGGGAACACCGCTGGTTGTTGTCAGCGAGCAATTTCTGACAATGACTTTTAGAGAAGAAGAAGAAGAAGAAGAAGAAGAAGAAGAAGAAGAAGAAGAAGAAGAAGAAGAAGCAGGATGATGATGATGATGATGATGATGATGATGATGATGATGATGATAATAATAATAATAATAATAATGATATTAATAATAATAATAATGGTAGAAGCAAAAACCGGCAGCAGTACTTAAAAACGGAAATCACAAAATCCTATGCGAAATGGACGTACAATGGACATCCAATCTAGAAGACCGGATGTCATAATAGTTAACAAGAAGGAAACGTCCTGCCAGATTGGAGATTTCGCTGTTCCAGTAGACGACAGGGGGACTATCAAGGAGACAGAGAAGCGGAGTAAAAATATGGAACTGGCCAGAGAGGTGAAAAGAATATGGAAGACGAAGAAAATCAAGATAGCACCGCTAGTAGTACGAGCACTAGAAACAATACCGAAAATTTTCGAAAAGAGAATGGGCGAGATTGTAAGCAGAGAGATGACTGAGAAGATACAATGGATAACAATAAACGTCTGAAATATTACGGAAAACTCTTGAATGTAGAGACTTATGCACATGAGTTACATAAAAACTGCTACAGATTTAAAATACAAAGGAACATCACATGGAATCATGAAAACTGAAATTGTATAACTGAGTTAACCCCTCCTCCTCCTCCTTCAAAATAATTGTAGAATCGGCATAAATTGACGCTACATTAAATAATTGAGGAGGGTCAAGGAGGATGGAAAGACCGAGGAGAGGAAGCATTAACCAAACTTCTACTGGATGAGTGCGAGGAGAACTGGAACTTTGGGAAGGCTTATTACCACCCAAAATTTTAGTGAAGACCAATGGTCTCTACCAACGAAAAATCAATGGTAAACGGCTATTGCGATAACGCAAACTTGATAAGTATATATATATATATATATATATATATATATAGAGAGAGAGAGAGAGAGAGAGAGAGAGATAGAGAAAGAAAGATCGATCGATATATCTTGTATATACACACATATATATAGAAAAATATATACACACACACATATATATAGAAAAATAGGTAGATCGATACATAAATGTATATAGTAATAGATAAGTGTATATATTAGTATCTAAAACAGGTGTGTTTATATATATATATATATATATATATATATATATATATATATATATATTTCTGTAGAAATATGTTTTCTTATAATATATACCAATCCTTATTTAAGAAGCTCAATATAATTACAGAGCAGTATAGAGAATAAATGACAAAAGTTTATATTCCAAAATTCATGATGTTGACCATCTTATAATTTATTACTTTAATTCAGTTGACATTTACAATTCTTGACAGTATCTGTTTTGTATCGCAAAATCAATCACTTAATTAGTATATCAATCATTGAATCTATTTTGCCCTTAACTCATCAGAGGAACTAACATCAATCCGTCAAAAGGAAATGAAGTGTGATTTGACATGATTAAAATCCGAAAATTGGAGGAGAAGCTGCATAAACTTTGCATGTTTCAATTACGCCATTTTGAAAATCAAAGTGATTCATTTTGTGCTACGAAACAGATACTGTCAAGAATTGTAAAAGTCAACTGAAATAAAGGAATAAATTATAAGATGGTCAACATCATGAATTTTGGTTGGTTGGTTGGTTGTTTTTGTTTTACGGCATATCAACCCTTTTTGGGTTATTTAATGCCGAATCCAAAGATTTTGAAGAAAAATTTTTTTAATAGAATATATTTGTTGTTTTCACGTCGGTTTCTATTCAACCCATAGTTGGAACCCTAACAGGTACTACCACTCCGGGTCAGAGTGGACCTGGGAGCAATGGTAATTAAAGGGTGGCTCCACACTCCCCAAAGCCCACAAGCTGGGGCCTCACCACTGGATATAGTTTAAGGTCATATCCAGGACCCCATTGAGGGACTTTTACCCTCTGCAGGGAGGCAGTCGGCGTATTCTAATGCCCCACCGACAGGGCCATGAATTTTGGAATATAGTCTATTGTCATTCATTCTCTCTCTCTCTCTCTCTCTCTCTCTCTCTCTCTCCCTCTCTCTCTGAAGCTCGCGATTTGTTTACAAACAAACGTTTGAGCCCTCTACGAGTAGCGGACGAATGTTTATTTAAATAATCGTTCGGATAGGTTAATTTCGGCCACCGATTCCGTAGTCATGTGGGTAGGACTGCCGACTGTCATCACGACGGTTCTAGGTTCGATCCTCGGCTCGGGAGAGGTGTTAGTCTAGCGGCACTGATGAGTTGTGATACAACGAAACAGGTCTGTATGTCGATGACTAAAATATATTTTATAAAAGCTCCCCTCTTTGGTAGAGCACTCTTGTAAATTATCTTACTCGCTGCTTAATTTAGCTGAAATAATGCGAAGCTCGCGATTTGTTTACAAACAAACGTTTGAGCCCTCTACGAGTAGCGGACGAATGTTTATTTAAATAATCGTTCGGATAGGTTAATTTCGGCCACCGATTCCGTAGTCATGTGGGTAGGACTGCCGACTGTCATCACGACGGTTCTAGGTTCGATCCTCGGCTCGGGAGAGGTGTTAGTCTAGCGGCACTGATGAGTTGTGATACAACGAAACAGGTCTGTATGTCGATGACTAAAATATATTTTATAAAAGCTCCCCTCTTTGGTAGAGCACTCTTGTAAATTATCTTACTCGCTGCTTAATTTAGCTGAAATAATGCGAAGCTCGCGATTTGTTTACAAACAAACGTTTGAGCCCTCTACGAGTAGCGGACGAATGTTTATTTAAATAATCGTTCGGATAGGTTAATTTCGGCCACCGATTCCGTAGTCATGTGGGTAGGACTGCCGACTGTCATCACGACGGTTCTAGGTTCGATCCTCGGCTCGGGAGAGGTGTTAGTCTAGCGGCACTGATGAGTTGTGATACAACGAAACAGGTCTGTATGTCGATGACTAAAATATATTTTATAAAAGCTCCCCTCTTTGGTAGAGCACTCTTGTAAATTATCTTACTCGCTGCTTAATTTAGCTGAAATAATGCGAAGCTCGCGATTTGTTTACAAACAAACGTTTGAGCCCTCTACGAGTAGCGGACGAATGTTTATTTAAATAATCGTTCGGATAGGTTAATTTCGGCCACCGATTCCGTAGTCATGTGGGTAGGACTGCCGACTGTCATCACGACGGTTCTAGGTTCGATCCTCGGCTCGGGAGAGGTGTTAGTCTAGCGGCACTGATGAGTTGTGATACAACGAAACAGGTCTGTATGTCGATGACTAAAATATATTTTATAAAAGCTCCCCTCTTTGGTAGAGCACTCTTGTAAATTATCTTACTCGCTGCTTAATTTAGCTGAAATAATGCGAAGCTTGCGATTTGTTTACAAACAAACGTTTGAGCCCTCTACGAGTAGCGGACGAATGTTTATTTAAATAATCGTTCGGATAGGTTAATTTCGGCCACCGATTCCGTAGTCATGTGGGTAGGACTGCCGACTGTCATCACGACGGTTCTAGGTTCGATCCTCGGCTCGGGAGAGGTGTTAGTCTAGCGGCACTGATGAGTTGTGATACAACGAAACAGGTCTGTATGTCGATGACTAAAATATATTTTATAAAAGCTCCCCTCTTTGGTAGAGCACTCTTGTAAATTATCTTACTCGCTGCTTAATTTAGCTGAAATAATGCGAAGCTCGCGATTTGTTTACAAACAAACGTTTGAGCCCTCTACGAGTAGCGGACGAATGTTTATTTAAATAATCGTTCGGATAGGTTAATTTCGGCCACCGATTCCGTAGTCATGTGGGTAGGACTGCCGACTGTCATCACGACGGTTCTAGGTTCGATCCTCGGCTCGGGAGAGGTGTTAGTCTAGCGGCACTGATGAGTTGTGATACAACGAAACAGGTCTGTATGTCGATGACTAAAATATATTTTATAAAAGCTCCCCTCTTTGGTAGAGCACTCTTGTAAATTATCTTACTCGCTGCTTAATTTAGCTGAAATAATGCGAAGCTCGCGATTTGTTTACAAACAAACGTTTGAGCCCTCTACGAGTAGCGGACGAATGTTTATTTAAATAATCGTTCGGATAGGTTAATTTCGGCCACCGATTCCGTAGTCATGTGGGTAGGACTGCCGACTGTCATCACGACGGTTCTAGGTTCGATCCTCGGCTCGGGAGAGGTGTTAGTCTAGCGGCACTGATGAGTTGTGATACAACGAAACAGGTCTGTATGTCGATGACTAAAATATATTTTATAAAAGCTCCCCTCTTTGGTAGAGCACTCTTGTAAATTATCTTACTCGCTGCTTAATTTAGCTGAAATAATGCGAAGCTCGCGATTTGTTTACAAACAAACGTTTGAGCCCTCTACGAGTAGCGGACGAATGTTTATTTAAATAATCGTTCGGATAGGTTAATTTCGGCCACCGATTCCGTAGTCATGTGGGTAGGACTGCCGACTGTCATCACGACGGTTCTAGGTTCGATCCTCGGCTCGGGAGAGGTGTTAGTCTAGCGGCACTGATGAGTTGTGATACAACGAAACAGGTCTGTATGTCGATGACTAAAATATATTTTATAAAAGCTCCCCTCTTTGGTAGAGCACTCTTGTAAATTATCTTACTCGCTGCTTAATTTAGCTGAAATAATGCGAAGCTCGCGATTTGTTTACAAACAAACGTTTGAGCCCTCTACGAGTAGCGGACGAATGTTTATTTAAATAATCGTTCGGATAGGTTAATTTCGGCCACCGATTCCGTAGTCATGTGGGTAGGACTGCCGACTGTCATCACGACGGTTCTAGGTTCGATCCTCGGCTCGGGAGAGGTGTTAGTCTAGCGGCACTGATGAGTTGTGATACAACGAAACAGGTCTGTATGTCGATGACTAAAATATATTTTATAAAAGCTCCCCTCTTTGGTAGAGCACTCTTGTAAATTATCTTACTCGCTGCTTAATTTAGCTGAAATAATGCGAAGCTCGCGATTTGTTTACAAACAAACGTTTGAGCCCTCTACGAGTAGCGGACGAATGTTTATTTAAATAATCGTTCGGATAGGTTAATTTCGGCCACCGATTCCGTAGTCATGTGGGTAGGACTGCCGACTGTCATCACGACGGTTCTAGGTTCGATCCTCGGCTCGGGAGAGGTGTTAGTCTAGCGGCACTGATGAGTTGTGATACAACGAAACAGGTCTGTATGTCGATGACTAAAATATATTTTATAAAAGCTCCCCTCTTTGGTAGAGCACTCTTGTAAATTATCTTACTCGCTGCTTAATTTAGCTGAAATAATGCGAAGCTCGCGATTTGTTTACAAACAAACGTTTGAGCCCTCTACGAGTAGCGGACGAATGTTTATTTAAATAATCGTTCGGATAGGTTAATTTCGGCCACCGATTCCGTAGTCATGTGGGTAGGACTGCCGACTGTCATCACGACGGTTCTAGGTTCGATCCTCGGCTCGGGAGAGGTGTTAGTCTAGCGGCACTGATGAGTTGTGATACAACGAAACAGGTCTGTATGTCGATGACTAAAATATATTTTATATATATATATATACTAGCAGTTCAGTCCGGCTTTGCTCGGGCCGTATGTACTGTTCATCACTTTATGTGCATATGTATATATATATATTAGAAAGTTTGACTCATGTCCAGGTAACCTACATTTTCAACTGTTTAGACCCAAAATTGGCGGAGGAGTTTGTTAGAATCTGCAAAGGTCAACTCTTTCAAATTTGACCTCTTGGCAGCCAAATTTTTCCCCCCAAAATTGATTAAAAATCTTGCTGTATGTGTAAATACCCTTCATGTAAAATTTAAAATGTTTAAACCCAAAATTAACTGAATTAGAGACTGTAAAGGTCAAATCTTTGGAATTTTGACCCATTGGCAGCCAAATCTTCAGCCAAAACACGATTCAAAAGTTTGTTCTATATCTGAATACAATTTACGTAAAATTTCAAATGTTTAGACAAAAAAATCTTTTTAACTTTGATCCCAATTTTTACCCCTCAACATTTATAGCTTTGGGCTCCAATCAAATTATAAAGTTTGGCCTATGTCCAAGTTACATACATTTAAAATTTGAAGTGTGTAGACCCAAAATTGGCGGAGGAGTTTGGTAGAGTTTTCAAAGGTCAAATCGTTTAACTTTAACCCCTTGATAGTCAGATTTCTGGTCGAATACTGATTAAAAAGAGTTTTCCAAATTTCAATACGCCTTATGCCAAATCTCGAATCTGTAGACTGAAAATTGACATAATAGTTAGGTAGGGAAAATGTACACACACGTGCACAGATAGACAATATCAGTTTTATATATATATATATATATATATATATATATATATATATATATATATATATATATAAACTATGTTTATATACAATTTAACGGCCTAAAATAGTTATGACATAAATAATTAACATAAAATTCTCTTTTAGATAGCTCAATAGTGCAATACTAGAGCTATAAATATTTTCTTAAAATACCACGTTAGTGACGCAAGTATTTACTCATTTTCAAAATGTTAGTCTTATTTTGGTAGCATAGAATTGTTTCTGGCATGGAATGGTTCATTATATGGATTTGCACTGATTTCTATCCAGTCAGAAGGAAACTATTCTAAACATTGATTATTCAAATAGCAAAAAATGCCAATAAAAAAAAAAAAACTTTAATAGCTATAATAAGTCTAGGGCCTGGCATGTAAATGGTGCCACTAATAAAAAAAAAAATCTATGCGATTTTTTTAAATAAAAGTACTAACCTTCAATGACATATGAATCTTGCATAGAATTGGTTCACTCCTGGTGTTGGCATACAAGTTCATCAATTATAATTTTGCACAACTGGGTTTCATCAGCGCATAGAAAAACCAAAACTCTGTACTAAGAGGTAGCGGACATTAATTTCTTTTCCTTAATGCTAGCTACCTACTAGTACAAAGGTTAAAGGAGTATTGTAAGGCAAGTGTGTTTTAATTTAAATAGAAAAAGAAATAGGTAGGTAGGTAAGTAGATCAACACACACACACACACACACACACACACACACACACGTGTGTGTGTGTGTGTGTGTGTGTGTGTGTGTGTGCAGAGTGTCCCCAAAAGAAACTGATGGATGTTAAATTTGATTAACTTCATCAATATTTAAGTTATGCTTACCAATTTTCATATGTAGGTAGATGAGCCTCTCCGTGATTTTTGGAGATATAGTAAGATATCATAGTCTACTTATTCTAATTTTATTTACACAACACAAGTTATGAAAAATGATGTTACTCAAATGTCCACCATTTTCATTTTCACACTCTTACGCTCTCTACAGGGCATTGTCCATTGTCATTGGCTGAAACTCTTGCACCAATTAAATTTTATATGAAAATTTGCCCTCTTCATGAATCCTTCTGTGAAGAGATGATCGAGATTTGACTTGATCTCCTTCTTACTGATGTGGATGGATCTTCGGTCACACTCTCTGCTAATCTCTGACGATTCTTATCATTTCTTTCCGTACGAAGTCTACCAGATTTAGGGAGGTCACATACAGACCCTTGCTCATGAAATCGAACCATCATAGCTTTTAGTGCATTGGGAGTAGGGGAATTTCTTGTGTTGAAGTTTCGTTGAAATTCTCTTTGAGTTTCTGATATTGACTCATTCAACCGAAAATACGAATCTACGATAAATATCCGCTACTTGGTATTATAACGACTCATAATGACCTTGGAAGAGTTACTCTAGATGATCTGAAAAAGTTTTTTAAAAATATAAAAAATTTAGAAGGTTATGAATTTTTGTAAACCATCAGCTTCTTTTGGGACACTCTGTATATACGGCATAATCATGTTGACTCACCTATTCTCGTCATATCACAGAAGTTAAGCAACGACGAGCCTGACCAATTCCAGATGGGTGACCATTTGGGAAGTCTAGTACCGTATGTACCGTGCTGTTGGTATGTGGAGGCGCATTTAATTTACTGACAGAGATACATCCCAGTCTTTGTTAAATTGTTTTAATTTTATATATATATATATATATATATAAATATATATATATATATATATATATAGCATTTCCTCCCGGCGTTGCCCGGGTGTTTGGAGGTGCGTGTTGGGCAAAAAAAAAATAGTGGTAGTAAGGAGGCAGGCTCGAACCCATACCGCGAAGGAGGAAAAGAACGGGGAAAAAACCTGACGTCTTCGTTGTTATGACCACCGCCAAACCGGAAGTGACATAGATTTAAATTAAGGCTAGAGAATCGAAAAGAGGGGATGACATTCGAAAATATCGGTGAAAAAAGCGACCCCTCCCTGTAGAAAAGTACCCAGTTGAGGGTGGAGAAATTAATGTTTTTAGCCAATTTTTCGGTATTTGTCGTCTGAAGGGTCGAGCTTCAAACAATACTGATCTTGTGAAAATTCGTCACCTCTATCGAAAGTTTTAGGCAGACATGCACACATACATACATACATACATACATACATACATACATACATACATACATTTATATATTGGTAGCTCAAATTTTCGACCGAAGCCAATTAAAAAGCGTTCCCTATCTCTGAATACCCTTTATGTAAAATTTCAAATGTTTAGACCAGAAATTGTCTGAGTAATTTGGTAGAGACCGCAAAGGTCGAATTTTTTAAAACTTTGACCCTTATTATAACCCCTTAACATAACTATTATAAATTAATTATAAAGTTAGATCCATGTCAAAGTAACCTATATCTAAAGTTTCTAGTGTTTAGACCCAAAATTGTCGGAGGAGTTTGGTAGAGTTCTCAAAGGTCGAATCGTTGAACTTTGACCTCTTGATAGCCGAAAATCTGGCTGAAAATGGATTACAAAGATTTTCCCAACTCTCTCTACCCTGTATATGAAATTTCGAGTCGGTAGACTGAAAATTGACAGAGTTATTGTGTAGGGAAATGTAGACACGCAGACAGAAAGACAGACAGACAGACACTTTCACTTTTATAGATATATTAGCATTTCAGCCCGGTGTTGTTCGGGTGTTTGGATGTGTGTGTTGAGCAAAGAAAAACAAAAGTGGTAGTAGGAAGGCAGGCTCGAACCTATACCCCAAAGGAGCGAAAGAACGGGGAAAAGCCTAACGTCTTTGCAGTTACGACCACAGCCAAACCGGAAGTAACGCAGAGGTCAATTTTTTTTTAACTTTGACCCCTATTATGACCCCTTAAAATTTATGGTTTTGGGCTCAAATCAAGTTATTAAGTTAGATCAATGTCCAAGGAATCTATATCTAAAATTTCAAGTGCGTAGACCGGAAATTGTCGGAGGAGTTTGGTAGAGTTCTCAAAGGTCAAATCGTTGAACTTTGACCCCTTAATCGCGAAATTGTTAGCCAAAAACCGATCACATCGATTTTCCCAAATCTCAGTACCCTGTATATCAAATTTCGAGTCTATATACTAAAAATTGACAGAGTTATTACGTAGGGAAATGTACACAGACACACAGATACACACACAGACACTTTCATATATATATATATATATATATATATATATATATATATATATATATATATATATATATTACAGGTAGAAAGATATCCAAAAATTAAGTATAGTTGAATTTCAACAAGGGTCGTTGATAGTGCTCAATCAAAGAGAGCAAATTATAGTTTTTTTAATTCTTTATGTAACTGTATTTACATAAATTCTTTATATGACTGTCTTTACACAAAGAATAATGTGTGTGTGTGTGTGTGTGTGTGTGTGTGTGTGTGTGTGTGTGTGTGTGATAGATAGATAGATAGATAGATAGACCGCCCTAAAACTTTCTTTTGCATTATATTTCCGATTGGTAATTCTCTTTGCATGTCAACAAGACTACACGTCGCCTTCTACTGATTAATATGTTTGACTGCATCAAATCTTTGGTTTGCCTTTCATGCTTAGCTAGCCAATTCCAGTCAGGGTATCGTCATTACGAAATCTGTCAGAGTCTTAAATCGGTTCCACACATGTTGTTCTGACGTCACTACTTCGTTCATTTCCTTTCGCCTGATTTCAGTTTCTCATTTTTTTTATTTTTTTTTTCTCGTTTTATTTACTTTTATGTATCTGTTTTTATTTAGTCGGTGCTTAATAAACTATTGTGCGCCATATTGGCCCATATTTGGGTGCGTCTTCAGGCGTAAATATGACGTGTACAAACCAAGTCTCCATCAATCTAATTATGAATGACGGCTGAAACTTTATCTGAAATCCAAAATAACCCCCTCCCCAAAAAGATAAGGAAAAAGTCTATAACATTGTGGATACAGTTTGATTGCGTCTCGTTTTACTGTTTAGGTTTCTCTTATTACAACTGATACTGAGTTTTAGTTAACAGTATTTATAGATTATTTAGCAAATACATTTTGGAAACGTTTCAGGATATTGGTAAACTTGTTTGCTTTACAAGCTATAACTGTAAAAAGACTCTTTTAGCAGCTTCGAAATTGATTTTTAAGATGTTCTTAAGCAATAACGTAAGAGGAGGTATTATTCTTCAAATGCTATTTCAAACTGAAGCAGGGCAGACAAGCGCAATCAATATTTCAAACTTAAGCAGGACAGAAAAACGAAATCAATATTTCAAACTGAAGCAGGGCAGAAAAACGAAATCAATATTTCAAACTGAAGCATGACAGACCAAAGAAGCTACCATTTTAACTTTAACCATGACAGACCAACGACAATACTTTTTAAAACTTTATTAGCACAATACACCAAACCAATGAAAATCCAATTTCAACCAAAAGCATGACAGACCAATAAACAAAACACGTTATAATAACATGTGTGGGAGCATCGAGGCGAAAATACTGTTTCAAACAAAATTAATTTCAATTCAATTTCATTGCAGGAGGATCAAAAGCAAGTAATAAGGATTTTGTTCCAAATTAGAATAAGGATTCTAGAAATAAAGTTTGGTAGGATTATATACTGATTTTAATTTTCGTAAAGGGACATAAAAGTCCTGCAAAACTGCATTCATTCGGTGAATACATTTTACCTGTGTATTATTCAGAGTTTGAATAGCGCTCATCAAGCTATTGCTTTGCTTGAATAGTATATTTTGCCATCAGAAAGCAATGCTTTCTGAGGATACGAAATTCAGATTTCTTTTTCATTGTTTTTAAAATTTGCAACAGGACTTTCACTTTAATAACTCTAATTTGAAAAGAAATAATCTGATTGAGTTTAAATGTTGACATATGCCATTGAAGGTTAGTACTTTTATAAAAACATCGTATGAATTTTCCTATTATTAGTGGCACTATCTATATGCCAGGCCCTAGACTTATTTTAGCTAGTATAGTTTTTTTGGTTGGCGTTTTTTTTTTCTATTTGAACAATCAATGTTTGGAATAGTTTCCTTCTGGCTGGATAGAAATCAGTGCAAATCCGTATAATGAATTCACGAAATTTCATAGATAAATACACATAAAAAATTCCAATATCCAATGAACCATTTCAAGTTAGAGAAACAAAACTCATTCCAGCCGTGAATTTCAAGGTTAAAAAAGCGGAATCTTGCAATTTAATCCGGGATTTAAAAAAAAAAAAACAAATAAAAAAAAATCACAAGAAATATTGATTACATTTTATCATAAGGTGACAAGTGCAATCCGTTTCGCTTTCTTCGTATTTTATTTTCCTTTTCTTTTCTGTTTGTGCTGATGTTGGAGTATCATACCGGATGCCAGACATTCACTATTTTAAAGACTTCAAGAGTAACAATTGTTTTTCGGCTCCCCAATCAATTAACAATGTTAGTTTATTTTTCTTGTAGTTTGTGCATGGTTTTGCAGCATTCCTGGACCAGAATTCATCTGGTCTGGTGGAATATTCATTGTATAAAGCAGTGCGTAGTTATAGCGTGGGCCTTGGCCTTGGTAGAAATTATTTGGGGGCATTGGTAACGTTTAATGTACATTGGGGAATAAAAATCCGTCTTTCTGTTTGTTTGTTCACAATGACACCATAGCATATATGGTATGACGTCATAACAGACGACATCATACATAATTTGGCAGATGACATCATGTATGATGTCACGTGTCATGTATAGGGGGAAGGCAAAACAATTGAAAGTATATTCCCCTGGCAGCGCCGTGTTGCCTGCTAGTGCGTTATAAAATGGAAATAAAATGAGACATTGAAATTAATAGAAGGGTCACCAGGCTGAAAGTGCTGCCTAAAGTTTAACAGTTTTGTAAAACAGAAATTGAGAAAAACGGAATTTTATAAAAAAATATTTTTATACAAGATATAAGAATATAAAAGTTATAGACTTTCCAGACGCTTGCATTGGGTTTTAAAAGCCTCTGAGTGACTAGGTCACCTTTTGGGGCTCTTTTTATTGATTTCTTGCACATTTTTTTATTTTTTATTTATCCTTTTTCAATCTGTTGTTTATCTACTAATTGTTTATTTCCGTTCGATATTTTTCAGCATCCTTAGTCCTCACCATACCTAAGCAGTTGGCAGGTTCCTTGGAGACTGATGTACTGGTAAAACGGTGAAGGTCTCCTTTGCTTCCGAATCGGCGGGTTTCCATGAGCCTAAGGGTTTTAATATGTCTATTCCTGCATCCGCCCTGAAGAATGCTTCCAGGAGTGCCATGTACTGTGGCCCTCCAAGTCCATTGAGAGGTAACCCACCGAGTGTGTCCCTAGCAAGAGTTTTCAGGGTGCAAACGGTGGTACCCCATTATCTGTGTCCGTTGGGGTGTAGCCACACCCAGATGGCAGTGTCCATGTCCATTGGAGGTTTGCCACACATAGTGGCACCCCATCGTCTGTGTCCATTGGGGGCTTTGCCACACCCAGTGGCACCCCATCGTCTGTGTCCATTGGGGGGTTTGCCGCACCCAGTGGCACCCCATCGTCTGTGTCCATTGGGGGGTTTGCCGCACCCAGTGGCACCCCATCGTCTGTGTCCATTGGGGGGTTTGCCGCACCCAGTGGCACCCCATCGTCTGTGTCTATTGGGGGGTTTGCTGCACCCAGTGGCACCCCATTGTCTGTGTCTGTTGTGAGAGAGGGGCTACCACACTTGGTGGCCCCTTAGCGTCCGTGTCTGTTGGGGATTTGCCAGCCCAGTAGCATCCCAGTGCCTGTGTCCAGGAAGAGGTCTGACTTAATTGAGGGATTCACCAAGACCTGGGCAGAATGGGTCGATGCTACTCCAGGGGACACCCAAGCTGTGTAGTCCATGGCCAAAAGGGCCACAACATCACAACCTTTTACAAAAGGTAGCAGTTCAAGACTATAAAGACACCAAAGTAGTCAGATATGCAAGGAGCAGTCCACAGAAGAGAACAGCCCCCCCCCTCCACCCTTAGAAAGTAGTAGTCCATGGATCTTACCATAGCTCAAGCAATACCGGGAATCAGGTGCTTCTCAGTCCTCAAAAAAGCCTGCCAGCAAAGTACTGGTAGAAGAGACGTCAGATTGGCAAACGCCAAACACCAGAAGAAACCCCAATGAAAGGTCCCTCCGAACAAGGCCAACCAACTTTGGGAGCTCATCAACAAGGCACTCCGGAGAGCTATAAAAAGCTCTTCTAGGACAAATATTCAACACTGACCGAAGGGAACATGATCAAACTGGTACCAGGAATCTTGGAAACACTATAGCAGAGTATAGTTTCTTTAGTTACATCGGATGCAAAAAAGAAAGGCTTGGTAGAGGTTTCAAAAGAAAAAATCATCACCATGATAGTGGAACTTAACTTACCAGCCACATATATAGTAAGAAGAAGCTTTGCTATGTAGAATTTGCTGCTCATCAGTCACGGGAAGAAGCCCTTTTCTCTTCCCTGCAACCTCTTTCCCACAGAAGAGACGTAGCAAGCCTATCTTTGTTCTATCGTTATTTCCATAGCAAGTGCTCGTCTGAGCTCCATTCTCTCGTCCCCCCTTGCCAATCTTTTTCAAAAAAAACTCGGCTAGCTGAAACCACCATCAATAATTTTCCCCACTCCTTATCTGTGCCTAAATCAAAACGTAGATTCCATGAACAAGGCTTCTTTCTTAGAACTGCACGCCTGTGGAACTCTGTTCCGCTTGCCTGTTTCCCTCCCGACTTCAACCTGGATGTCTTCAAGTCCAACACAAACAAATTCCTGATGAACCGCCCCCTTAAGTAATGACACTTTATCAATTCTCCAATACTATTACTACACTATCCCATTGATTACTGTACACACAATAACCCTTATCCCCGAGTGGCCCTTTGGCCTTGATAATTTGTGGTGTAGAGTACATAGGCAAAATATGGTGACGTCGAGGCCATCAACCCAGTCTGTGGTCCCCGACACATTATCACCGGAGACTACAAGCTCAAAATGAGGATGGATTGGACGGCACCATTGAGATGTGAAAGCTGGACAATGTCGATTATTGTCAAAGAGAGATGGCCACACTGTTGACATTATCAGATGCCATGGCATATGGTAAAAGCTTGTCCCAAGAAGGCCTCGGTAATCCCAATAACAGCAGCTTCTCCAAAAACACAGGAGGCAAGACCAACAGAGGCAAAACCAGCAGCAGTTCCACCGAACTGGAGCACAGTGACCAAAAAAGCCAAGAAGACCTCGGTTAAACAAAACCAGGAGAAAAAGACGGAGTGAAAAGAAAACTCCCAGTTACTTCATCTGAATACGAAGAATACATGAAAGAGAAAGAGATGAAGAAAAAGATAGTGACAAAGAGAAAGAAGGTTAAAGAGGACAGAACTAATGATGAAGATAACATTGCTCAATCATTACAAATGATTGAGCAACTTACCCCTTCCCCTTTTTTCCACCCACATACCCGCGCCAACAGGCGAAAACATAGAAGTTTCAGAGCAGGAAGAGGGGGGGAGAGACTAAAGAGATAGAAGAAATGCAGCAAGAAGAAACGCAAGAAGCTGTACCTTCTCCCCAACTGATCAGGAAAAAAAGACCCAAAAGACGCCTTTTCTATCGAGGGGAAAAAATCTGTGTGGTAGAGGGCACGGACATACCAACAGATCTTAATGGTAGACAGCATAAATACCGGAAGCAATTACTAAAATTCACCCATATAAAAAGAAAAGAAGTTCAAGATGGAAAGAATTTTCCCGACGCCCCACTGTTAATCACTTTTGTAAGAAAGAATAAAGGGTCAAGGGTGAAGGCACTCTGGCAGATGTTAAACAAAGCAAAGCAAGCAATTAAAGGCCTAAAACTAATGGAAGAGGAGCACCCGTCCCTACTTAAGATAGATGTTAAATGTGAAAGGAGGGTCCCAATTTATGTTCTCCCATTGTTATATAGGGCTTTAAAAATAACATTTCCCTTGAACAAAGGTCTGTTTGCAACACTGGTTAGTGTGGGCAACGATGAATTCGAACCTATAAGAAGCGTAAGATGCTGAAGCATATCTGCTCATGTGCTGAAAAATCTCATGGCCCTTGAGATAGATATTGCAGCATTAGAGGAGACCCACTTTGTTTCTAGCAGGGATTGTGGTGTGCTGAGGGTTAGGGTTAGGGTTAGGGTTAGGGTTAGCAATGTTCGCAGTTGTGGCGTCTAGTGAGCCATACCCTGTCCATGACAGTGAATGTTATTCATGCGGATGCTCAGAGCCAATGTTGCTGTTAAAAACAGTAAGTTTCAGATCATCGTGGTTTATGTGCACAACATCATTAGTGAGAGGGTTTCCTGTTTTCAACATGTGGAGGTGTTTCTGTTGAGTGTGGAACATGTAGTTTAATGGGAGACTGAAATGCCATCCTATATCCCAAGATAGATATGGTCGAGGGGGATAAAAGTTCAGATAGGTGTGAAAGTAGTCGATCTGACCTAATGGCTTCGTGTGACCCTGTCAATATTTCATTTGGATCACCCCGGGAGGGAGATGTGGATGTGGCTTGGTAATATGACATCCGGTCCGAGTACTTACTTGGATGGGATGTTAGTTAGAAGGGGCGACATAGATTTTCTATCATGTTTTACATTCCACTGGTTAGGTCATTTGGACTATAAATTGGTAATGGCCCGATTGAACTTAAGGAATAGGCCTAGGTTGGCTGGATACTGGAAGTTGAACACCTCCTTGTTGGAGATGGTAGACTTCCAGGAAGAGCTGACATCACTAATCCAGCAGGAGTTAGGGCATTTATCAGGAGTAAATGGTGGGTTAGTCTTAAGGCTTGAATTAGAAGTTTTTGGGCCCAATATAGCCAACACCTAGCTTTAACTAGGGCTCAAACACAAAAAACAAGCAGGGGATAGGTTGATCCTGATGGTGGCTGGAGATGATCCCCTAGAGCTAGTATTAGTCAATCACTTTGCTAGCAAATAGTATGAAGGTCAAGTAGTTAGCTGTTAATGTTGACGCTGTTGAGGGTAAGGTGACTTCATGCTGCACTGCGGCTTGAACGGGAACATTTGAAAAGTGAAAAACCTGGAAGGACATACTCTGGTATCAGCTTGTGAGATTTGCGAAGGATTTCGTGAGCATTTGGAGGCACAATTCACCCATCTATCCAGGCTCCGTGGCAAGGAGTTTGGTTAACTGTGATGTTTGGCTGTGATGTTTGAGTTTGGATTACTGTGGCCCGAGTGGCTAACTGTGATGGGAGGGTTACAGAGCATGAAATCATTATTATATCATTGGAGCAGGTCAGCTATAACAAATCTCAGGGCTCAATAGTCTGCTGTATGATTGGTATTTGAGACTGTTCGCCATGTTTGTTCCTTTTCTGAAAGATTGTATTTAACCACGGATTTGTTCAGGATTTCATCCCTGGGCAAAGTACCAAAAGAGTGGTCATATTACTGAAGAAAAGAGATTGGCATGGAGGGGATAAAAATATACTCATAACTGAGAGTATCCTATACATTTACAAGGTCATCATTTACTCATGCATGGAGTATTGTTGCCACATCTGGGCTGGTGCATCTACCACTTGTCTTTCCCTCTTGGATAGAGTTCAAAAAAGAGTCTTCAAAATAATAAATCCCACTTTGTCAACTAGGCTTCAACCCCTGTCCCATCGCCACAATGTTGCATCCCTGTGTCTGTTTTACAAATATTTTAATGGAATGTGCTCTGATGAACTCATTGCACTTGTGCCCTTTCAACGTACGTATCCCGACAAACCTGCTTAACAACAAAATCACACCCCTTCACTGTTGAGGCCCCTAAATGCCAGAGAGCTTTCTGCTCTAATAATTTCTTCCCTCGAACAGCTAGACTTTGGAATTCCCTTCCTATTACCTGCTCCCCAAACTGTACTGATATGCAGAAGTTTAAATGTAATGTAAACCAACATCTTGTTAATCTTTCATAAGCATGGTCCCAAATGTCCAAGTGGCAATATGCCTTGTTTGGGGTGAACGTGAGTAAAAAAAAGTAATTATGTATATTTGCTTTTTAGTGTTTCTAGGAAAGTGGCCACAAGTTTTGCTGATGGAATATTATTTGCACTTCAAATCCTATGAAAAGCTCTTTTTTTTTTTTAATTTATTTCGTGATTTTCTGGAGGTGTAGCATACTATTGGATGTCAGACATTCACCTGCTATTTTTAAGATTCATTTATTCCTTTAAGTAAACTTGTTTGGATCTTCCTTGCACTTAGTTCACCGGGTATATTTGGCACACCCAAGTTGTCAGTCTATGTTGTTAACCATTGAGTCATTGTCATCTTACATTATTAGTGCTCATTCGAACAGAATCGATCCAAATGGGATTTCAACATGGCATAGCAGATTTCATACCTGACTAATGTATTCATTAAGCCATTGAGAACAGCAGTCAGGTTCTATAAATTCTTTCCAGATTCAGATATTGAAGGAATCACATGAAGGTTGTCAACATCCATAATTGAAAGTGGTGCTATGAACTAGATTCGAATGTGGATATTTAATAATCTATTTAGCAAATACTAACCCAACAAGCGTTATTGATATTTTTGCGATTAAATGCTAAATTAGAAGAATACTAACATAATCCACATAAATATTATACTTTAATTCATACAGAAATATTATATTTTAATTCATACATAAATATTATATTTTAATTCATACATAAATTTTATATTTTAATTCATATATAAATTTTATATTTTAATTCATACAGAAATATTATATTGTAATTCATACATAAATATTATATTTTAATTCATACATAAATATTATATTTTAATTCATACATAAATATTATATTTTAATTCATACAGAAATATTATATTTTAATTCATACAGAAATATTATATTTTAATTCATACAGAAATATTATATTTTAATTCATACATAAATATTATATTTTAATTCATACAGAAATATGATATTTTAATTCATACATAAATATTATATTTTAATTCATACATAAATATTATATTTTAATTCATACAGAAATATTATATTTTAATTCATACAGAAATATTATATTTTAATTCATACATAAATATTATATTTTAATTCATACAGAAATATGATATTTTAATTCATACAGAAATATTATATTTTAATTCATACAGAAATATTATATTTTAATTCATACATAAATATTATATTTTAATTCATACATAAATATTATATTTTAATTCATACATAAATATTATATTTTAATTCATACATAAATTTTATATTTTAATTCATACATAAATATGATATTTTAATTCATACAGAAATATTATATTTTAATTCATACATAAATTTTATATTTTAATTCATACATAAATATTATATTTTAATTCATACAGAAATATTATATTTTAATTCATACAGAAATATTATATTTTAATTCATACATAAATTTTATATTTTAATTCATACATAAATATTATATTTTAATTCATACATAAATATTATATTTTAATTCATACAGAAATATTATATTTTAATTCATACATAAATATTATATTTTAATTCATACATAAATATTATATTTTAATTCATACATAAATATGATATTTTAATTCATACATAAATTTTATATTTTAATTCATTCATAAATTTTATATTTTAATTCATACATAAATATTATATTTTAATTCATACATAAATATTATATTTTAATTCATACATAAATATTATATTTTAATTCATACATAAATATTATATTTTAATTCATACATAAATATTATATTTTAATTCATACATAAATATTATATTTTAATTCATACATAAATATTATATTTTAATTCATACATAAATTTTATATTTTAATTCATACATAAATATTATATTTTAATTCATACATAAATATTATATTTTAATTCATACATAAATTTTATATTTTAATTCATACAGAAACTGAGAAATGTGTACGCGTTATTTATTACGTTTTTTCTAAAACAGTTCACTTCTTGTAAGTAAAAAAAAATATATATATACTCGAGCTGAGATCCAAACCAAAACCTGAAGACAGTGTGTCAAGTACGATAACCATTAGACCAGCTTGACATAATCTTTACAAAGTGTTTGCAAACCTACCTGCTCTTAACATATGGAATCTGTCATGTGAACGATTCGCTGATGCGCATTCGTGAAACATTTAACAAATAGATAAAAATCCGATTACTCCCACATAACAATTTTTCAATTTTGGCCCCTTAGCAGCCTTTCTTCTGCATGAAAACCAATTAAAAAGTTTTCCACGTGTCTGAATACCCTATATATCAAATTTCAAGTCTGTAGATCAAACATTTGTTGATTATATAGGTTGAGAAGTGTCCTCACACACATTCTCACATATCTATCTATCTATCTCTCTCTCTCTCTCTCTCTCTATATATATATATATATATATATATATATAGAGAGAGAGAGAGAGAGAGAGATAGAGAGATAACTTACAGGAAAGACTATGTTCAGGTTGCCAACATTAGTTTCCCCGATTCTTTCCAGAATCAAATCTATATAAAAGAAACCATACAAAGGTTGCCAACATCCATAATCGAAGGTGGTGCTATGAAACTGATTGGATTCGAACTCGGCATATTCAGATTGTCAGTCTGTCTCGTTAACCACTTCACCACCGTCACTTTGAATTATTATTCGTGTTTACTTGAAAAGAATTGATCAGATGTGATTTCAACATGGCATAGCAGATTCCATAGGTCACAAAGGTTGGCTTAAGGCCAATTTACGCAGTGAGGAATGCAAGTGTGTCTTTTATTAATAACCAAATCATTGAATTGCAACCAGGTAGTTATGGGAGGGACCACATGAAGGTTGCCAACATTCCTCATTGAAAACAATTTCATTAACCATTATCTTGGAATGATTTATATATATCACGTGAAATCATTTTGCCTTTTCCCCCCATTCCCTCTGCTTCGCTATTTTTTTAACTTTTATCAAGTAAGCTCTATGGCTTACTTGTAGTTTCATTAAATACTTTACAAGCAAAATCCTGATGAGTTAAGGAAATAAAAGATTCACTGATTGATATAATAATTAAGTGATCGATTTTGCGCTATGAAACAGATACTTTCAAGTCAACTGAATTAAAGGAATAAATTATAAGATAGTCACCATCAATAATTTTGGAATATATATATATATATATATATATACACACACAAGCAAAGATACCCACGGTTCACACGGGACTTTGCTGTACGCTCAGCACCCTTGCAGTAAGTGGACGTTGTAAGCACAACTAATTCTTAAGGTGTTAAAATTTTTAACTACTTCTGAAGTGACTGAAACTTTAAAGCAAAAAAATTATATCACAATATTGACACTCATATTGTTACACATAAAAATGGAAACAAAAAGAATCACAATGGTTAACGTTGGTTTAATTGGTTGAGGGGATGGGGTGGAGGAGGGTGATTTGATTCAAATTCACAAAGAAGTCAGCCGGTGCCATGGTGGTGGCCCCCGGGATTGTGACGAACCCCAACATACCTAGATAGTGGAGTTTGTGAAGAGCCGCACTAAATATGACCTTAACCTTTGACCTTCATCTTGGAAAATGGTGTGTACCATCCCGAGGTCGGAAACCATCATCGTGTCAGGTTTGATCATGACTGGTCCAGTGGTGTGGGCTGTGGGAGAGTATATATGCATAGTCTATGGCCTTGAACTTTGACCTTAACCTTAAAAAATAGTATGCACCATCCCTAGGTGTGTGAGTGTGGGGGTGGGGGGTCATCATGATACTAGGTTTGTTTATGATGGGTCCAGTGGTGTGGGCTGTAGGATAGTTACACACAAACACACACACGAACGCTACTACTTTGTATATATATATATATAACTACTTCATTTACTCACATAAAATTAATATACGAAAGTATAGATTTATGCGTAAACTTTAAGTATTTACTTCAAAAGTGCTCAATATGTAGGTAGAGCTAGTTAGCTAGAGCATAAGCCTGACGAATCCTAGAGTGGATGAAACGCCGAATATTCAGTGTAGCTTAATCGCCATATATATTTTATAAATTACTATATATATATATATATATATATATGTAT
This sequence comes from Euprymna scolopes, assembly GCF_053919585.1. Classification (NCBI taxonomy): domain Eukaryota; kingdom Metazoa; phylum Mollusca; class Cephalopoda; order Sepiida; family Sepiolidae; genus Euprymna; species Euprymna scolopes. The sequence goes on along the minus strand of NC_136512.1, from coordinate 4,555,880 downwards.
ATATATATATATATACACACATACAAAAGATGTTCTATTTTATTCCACCCGAGAGAATTGCAAATTGCATTGTTATGATGACTGAACTCATGCATTCATGACTGAAAGTTTCATCTCTCTGTTGCAGATATTGACGATGTTAGATGCGATTTCAACATGGCATAGCAGATTCCATAGTTCGAAAAGGTTGGCATAAGGCCAATTTCCGTATTTAGGAACGCAATTTCCTTTTATTTAAAACCTAATCATAGGATCGCAATAAGCCAATTTCTAATTAAACAGAACGATTTTATGTTGTAATTTGAATAATGGCTGCTCATGTCAAAATGGAAACAAGCGATCGATTCATTATAATTCGTTGTTAAATTATACTTGAAAAATGTCCTAGAATCATTTTTTTTTTATTCCTTGTTTTTTTTTTTCTTTTTAATTTTTTTTACAATCTTTTAAATCATGGCGAATGTAATCGAATTATGACAAGTTGCATTTGTTTATGGTGTTGTGGTGTGTCCACCCTACGGATAATAATAAACTCTCCCATTATTATAAAGACTGGGAGAATTTGTCTTGTGGCGTTAGCGTACAGGTAATATGACTAGTTAAGTTATTTAAGGTTATTTAGATCAATATTTTACCCCCCCCCTCCTTCACTTTTTGCCCTCATGCTACATTTTATATTTATTTGGTTCTTTTTCTATGAAATATTTATTAATAACTATTTCATGCATATATCACACGAGTAATGCGCACTTGATAATCGAACTGGCCACTGGATAGTGCATATAAGTGGCATGAAAAACTATCAACAACAACAGAAGAATGGCAGGCTTGCAAAGAGATTAGCAGTAGTAAAAAAAAGACGCATATAGAAATTAGGAAGTGTGCGCGAGAAGAGAAAGGAATAAAGGAGAGAAAAATGCACCATGTGCTTGGGAGAAAGAAAGACTATATTCCGCTGTAAAAATTCTTTTTTATCTCTATGAGAAAGAATGACTATTTTTAAGATCGGATTTTTTCGATTTTCGATAATTATCGAATGAATTTCTGTACAAAACATACAAATGTATATCTAAGAACACTGTCAGATATATGAATTACTTTTGTGTGAAATTTACAAAAGATAGGCTCAGCCGTTTCGGAACCTATGAGGAACTCACACAGTTTTATGTAATAGTAGAGACGGAGATATCACAAAAATAAAGAAAATGAAACTTTTTTTTCTAAGTCGAAAATCATGAAGTTGATTTGTATGACACAATCTGAAAAGAAATTATTTTTTAATTATCAAGTGCTTCAATTATTTATCCTCGATTATGTACCTCTACAAGGTCACAATTCGCCCATGTATGGAGTATTGTTGTCATATTTGGACTGGTGCATCTGCTACAAGTCTCTCACTCCTAGACAGGGTTCAAAAGAGAGTTGCCAACCTAATAAGTCCTGAACTGTCATCTAAGCTTCAGCCTCTGTCCCATCGACGAAATGTAGCATCCCTCTGCCTGTTCTACAAGTACTTTAATGGTGAATACTCTAAAGAACTGCACGCACTTGTACCCCCTCGACATAAATACCCCCGACAAACCCGACCAGCAGCAAAATCCCACCCCTTCACAGTAGAGATCCCTAGATGTAAGAAAGCCTTCTACACCAGTAGTTTCTTCCCCAGAACCGCTAAACTTTGGAATTCCTTTCCAGGTTCCTGCTTCCCCAACTGTACTGACATGCAGAAGTTTAAGTGTAATGTGAACCGACATCTTGCCGCCCAACTCCTCACATAGTACCCCTGTAGCTTATGTCCCTGATAGTAGCCCCCTACATCAAAGTGGCAATGTGCCTTGTTTGGGGGGAAAATGTAATAAAAAAAAATAAATTAAAAAATATGTTTTTTAGCCCTAGGGGTAAATTTACCCCCGGTTAAAAACTTCTGACATGGATATTAATTTACTTACTAGCATTAAGTAATGTACTGGCGTAGTGAGACAGCACTACTTTCAAAGATAAAGTAACACGGTTCCTTTCCTCTACAAGTCTGTGGGAGACCCTTGGGCATGGTCGAGAACCCATTTAGCATCCCCCCTCCCCCGATCAGAGTACCATGAGGTCATGGAAAGCAGGTGACTTATGTTATACAGAAGCAAACAAAAATAATTCTGTTCATGGTTTCGTATTTCGTTGTGCTGAGCAGAAGATACCTCTGGATATAATGGTCAAGATAATCGCACAGTATGGACACTGCTCGGACAGAAAGAAACTGCAACTTACTGTTTGTTCAACTGCAAAGAGAGCTGTGGTAATGCATCAAACTCTTTATTTGAGAAACGGCGTGAATAAGGTTCTGAATCAGAACACCTCACTCAGTAAAGATTACCATGATAGATAGATGACACCTGATCGGCATCAAACTACTTTCCGACAACCAGCAAAGAATAATGGAAAAGATTGTGGCGAGAAGAAAAAGATGGCGACAGCAAGAAACATACGTTGATAGTCTGAACACTTGGGAAACATCAGAAATAATGAGCAACAATGAATTCATGAAGGCTTTGAGGTCGAGAGATGGATGGAGAATCATAACCGCCAATGCTTGTACCAGGCAGGACATGACTTGAAGTGATGTAAGGATCAAATTAATTTATGGATACACGTTCTGAGTGGTTATGCGAGGGGGTGGCGAGATGATTGGGTAAGCCTCCAATGTACATGTTTGATTGGACGATAAGTGCGGGGAGGGGGGTCTGATGTTTGTGTTCTGAAAAAACTGGGAAAATTTTATTCTAAATTTATTTTCTGACTGTGAGATTCATATTGAGTCGAGACATGGAAATACTGAGACATTGATCCGTGTGGCCTCCTTACAATGTTTATATAATTTTATTTATCTATAAGCTCTACACAAGTATTGAGCACTTAAAAAACTATTGATTTTTAGTTCATGTTAACAATAAGGTGGTTTTCTAGAGGTGGTGAACTTTAAATTGACCACTACATGATATTTAATTGCAGATTTAGCAACTATCGGTTATTTGGAGATTAGCTTGGTTTGGCAATTCATTGTGAAAAGACAAAGACTTGAGCAGCGTTTTAAAATTGCAAATCATATGATCAATTTACCGAGAGAAATATTTGATGAACGAATAATTTCACAACATGGACCTGTCAACTAGCCACCTCGATTTAACGCAATTTTCTTTGGAGATATGTAAAGTCCAATGTCTACGCTGATAAACCAGACACAACAAACCACTTGGAGGACAACATTCGAGGTATTATTGCCAAAATACAGCCTAATTTAATACGTAGAGTTTGTGAATATTTAGCCTCTGGATTATGTGATATATGCAAAAGTCATTTGCATGAAATTATATTTAAACTAGCATGGGTGCCCGGCGTTGCCCGGGTGTTTGGAGGTGTAAGCTGAAAGAAAAGAAAAACGGTCAATTTTTTAAACTTTAACTCCTATTATGACCCTTTAACATTTATTGTTTTGGGCTCAAATCAAGTTATTAAGTTAGATCCATGTCCAAGGAACCTATATCTAAAATTTTAAGTGTTAAGACCCAAAATTGTCGGAGGAGTTTGGTAGAGTTTTCAAAGGTCAAATCGTTGACCCCTTAACAGCCAGATTTCTGGCCGAAAACCGATCACATCAATTTTCCCAAATCTCAGTACCCTGTATATCAAATTTCGAGTCTGTAGACTAAAAATTGACAGAGTTATTGCGTAGGGAAATGTAGACAGACAAACACACACACAGAACGGGAAAAGATAACAAAATATCAGGATCTAAAAATGATCTAAAAACAACATGGTCTCTAAAAGAAATAAACATTATACCGGTTGTGATGGGAGCAACTGGCCTAATAAAAAAGAACCTTCAAAAATACTTAGAAGCAATCCCTGGAAAACCAAGCTGTAAGGAAATACAGATAGCAGCCATAAAGGGAACAGTGTCTATTCTTAAAAGAGCCCTCGGATATAAATTTAAATTATAATAGAATCAAGTGTTAGCCCCAGGAAGGAGCCCCTTGATCTCTTCAAACTAACAAAAGTAAAATTTAAAAAAAAAACAGACACATAGACACTTTCACTTTTATAGATATATAGATTATAAATGGCAAAAAATAATCTTTAGAATAAACCACATATTTGTATGATAAACATATTTTTCTGTGATTTCTTTTAAGTTCGTATCCTCTAAAGACACTTTACATAAACCTGAAGCTTTTACTACGGGGTGGAACGATAAAATTGTCGTCTTTGAAAAGACAACATGATTCCATTTCCGTTTGATGAAAAACAGTTTTTTTGTTGTTGTTACAGACCATCTACTTGTTGGCCAGTTGTGTACAAATCCCATGAGCGATAGAAGCCTTCTATCGTGTCTGAAAGTGATACAATGTTCAACGAGCGAGATCGGAGATGCGCCGCTGTACAACTCATGCTCTCTACTGATCCAAATGATGACAACAGAACCGTCAAAATGCAAATCCGGACGATTTAACGCTTAAGGGCAGAGCTCAATGGAGTTTCCGGCCACGGTTATGGTCTTTAGTGTTGTTTCAAGTGAGGGCCACCTCATGCCACCTCACATCTTCGAAGTTGGCTTGAAAGTCAACACCAAAATGTACCTGGATGTGCTGAAGAGTGTGGTGATCCCTGGTGCAATCGGGTGACAGCTGACAGACGAGTCCAAAAAGACCCAGCCTTGGCTTCAGAAGGAGTGCTACGACTTTGTACCCTTCTCTCACTGATCCCTTCTCCCCCAACCTGAATCCACTGAACTCGCCAATCTTTCACGGAAAACACCCGTCTAGCTGAATCCACTGTGAAAAATTTCCCCCACTCTTTATCTGTGCCTAAATCAAAACGCGGATTCCATGAACAAAGTTTCTTTCTTAGAACTACACGCCTGTGGAACTCTGTTCCGTCTGCCTGCTTCCCTCCGGACTACAACTTGGATGTCTTCAAGTCCAATGTTAACAAATTCCTAATGAACCGCCCCCTTAAGTAAACACTTCATCAAATCTCCACACTAACATAATGTACTTGCAATAACCCTTATCCCTGAGTGGCTTCCGGGTCTTGATAAGTGGTGATCACTGTGTAAAAAAAAAAAACTACTTTGTTTAGTCATAAGTCGAGAACATCACCAACATGACCTCTCACAACACAAAGCCAGCCTGATCGCCGCAATCTGCCGAGTATTCGCTGAGTTCCCACCGGCGTTTGTGGAAAAGGCATGCTCTCAGTTCCAGACCCGTATCGCAGGAGGCTGAAGGCGGCTACATTGAATAGATGTCAGCTCTACTACATAATCAAGTTACCTGAATTCATTATTTTTCAATAAAACTTTAAAAATAAATCTGCAATGTTTTTTTTCTTTAGAACGACAACTTTATCGTTTCATCCTGTATTTTAAAGATGTCATTAAAATCTAACGACGGGTGAAGGCTCGTCTGAATTATTTTGTGATTAAAATTTGATATTTTTTTTATTGCATGTTATAACGATAAATGGCAATGAAGAGCCGGTAAGAATAGTGACTCGTTTTAGTTACCCTTGAGGATTTGATCCCGCAGGTCGCATTTTCGCCGATAACGCTATCAATTAGGTGAAAGTTTTCAAACTTTATGACGTCTGTAATGTGTTTCGTGTGTACTTAACTGTTAATTTCCTTTCTGTGGATTTGATTTATTGTTTGTTTATTTATTTTTTTTTTTTTGGTCACGTAACACGTTTTTATTATTGCGTTATTTGCATTTATTAACTCGAGTTGTTGCCCTTCCAAACCACCTGCTGTTTAAGTTTGAACGCATAACGTTGATAAAAAAAAAATGTGTTAAGTGAGATTCTCCTTCCTTGTCGTTTTTTTTTTATTCATCTGTTTGTGAAATGCAAATTTGCTGAAGGCCAGGAGCCATGTTTATGTTCTGCATGGGTTCTTCTTCTTCTTTTTTTTTTTTTTTACATAGGCATCACCACTTATCAAGGCCAAGAGGTCATTCGAGGATAAGGGTTAAAGAGTGTACAGTAGACAATTGGACAATAAAGTAATCGTTAGTAATGGAAATTCGTTAAATTTGTTAACTTATATGGAACGGCTCATTAAAAACTTGTTTACGTTAGACTTGAAGACAACCATATTGTAGTCAGTTTCTTCTTCTTCTTCTTCTTCTTCTTCAAATTAACTTATCCTTGGCCATCATCATCATTAACATCATCATCTGTTTTACTAACCCAATCATCATCATCATCATCAACAACAATTTAACGCCCCTTTAAACCTATCTCTGTCCAAGTCTTTATTTCTTTTTCTCTCATGTCCAATGTGGCCACTTACCCCACTCCCCAATGTTTTCTTCGCGAACTAAATCTGCAACCTCAACTTTTTTACATCCAGCAACTCTCACCTTGTAAAAGATCAAAGTATAGTATCTGTTCGGATACTACACTTCAATTTTTTGTT
>NC_136512.1:4539414-4544414 GCF_053919585.1 Euprymna scolopes | reverse complement strand
ACACACACAATTGAAATATGAAATCTTAACGAAGCAGTATTGGAAAATGTTGAAATTAAATGTATTCTTTTTTTTTCTAGGAACCAAGCGTAGTATCTGTTCTGTTGCTACACGTAATTTAGTCCATTCAATGGTCAATGGTGCAAAAATGCTTTTATACTGAATCAATATAAAACATTTTTTTTCAAACTCAGAGTTCCACTATTTTGAGGCACCCGGATGTTTCCCGCATTAAGAACCGCCCTTGTGCCAAAATTTGGTCTTGTGGGGAAGCAAGTGCCATGTTAAAATAATAACATTATTATTTAAAATTCCATTCTTAACATGGGAGAAAGAAGGCGTGATTAACTATTCTGTACTTTCATCTAACAATTCAATGGACACAACTACTAGGTGGGTCAGAAATTTCGTGAAAAATAGTGAATAATTCCACCCCGTCTTTCCAAGCTTATAACTCCTCGAAAAATGTAATTCAAGCCCTATTTTTTTTTCAATTAAAGGAGCAAGGACCAAGGTTTCATTAAAAAACAAAACAAAAAAAAAAACAAACAACGTGTTGTTTTTTTAAAAGGTTTTAAACTTCGGACTTTACAGGTAAATTAAAAAAAAAACACTACTTTTTTGTTTTAAATTTGAATATATTATTTATTGACCTTTTCTCTTCAATTTGTGATATATAACACTTTGGTGAGTAAATTAATTATTTACTTTTTAATAGACATTTCAAAATGGAAGGCGTGAATTATTCGACCCCCTGTCTTTCCAAGCTTATAACTACTCGAAAAATGTAATTCAAGTCCTGATTTCTTTTTAAATTAAAAGGAGCAAGGACCAAGGTTTCATAAAAAAAAACAAAAAAAAACAAAAACAACGTGGTTTAAAAGAAAAAAAAACTTCGAACTTTACAGGTAAATTTCTAAAAACACTACTTTTTTGTTTTAAATTTGAATATATTATTTATTGACCTTTTCTCTTCAATTTGTGATATATAAAACTCTGGTGAGTAAATTAATTATTTATTTTGTAACAGACACTTGAAAATGGGGGGGGGGTTGAATTAAAAAAAAAACGTTTGTCTAAAATATTATATTCGGTTTATTGGAAAGAGCATAAAATTTCACATTGACCCTGAAAATATTGTAAAAATAGAATCAATAGAAAATTTTTTATAGATTTTTACATTTTAAAAATTGAAAAATATTGAGTTCGTAAAATTCATTACTGTTTGTAAATAAAAAAAAATATTTCTATTACTTTTAAAACAACTTTAATAGTTTATTTTGGGAGTATAATAAAAGAAAGTAAACAACCCACTTTTAAAAGAGAAATTACGAGTCTTTTTATATTTTATTCGCAGTTTCGTGTTAGGGGTGTCCAAAATTCCTACAAAAATTCTGATACACCTACACAACTACTGATGAAAATTAAGTTAACTTGAAAATCGTACCCCTCCTAAAAGTGGTAAAGTTTGAGTATTTTACTCCTACCGCCCCCCCCCGAATAGATGTAACTAATTTACGCAAGTAATATTAAAAAAATAATTGAACTTGAAAATCATAAAGAAATTGTAAATTTTAACTATCTTCCCTGATTGAAAAAATAACGATACGATTTCGAAAATGGAAGGGGTGTCTTAGCCAAACAATTTGTACTTTCACCTAACAATTTATGAAACAAAATGGGTCAAACGAAGAAACGAAAGAAAAAAAAACATAAACAACTATATAAAAACAAATGTTACCAAAGGAAAGATAAGTTACTGCTCTACCTACATGAATAAACGTTTTTAGTTGAGGTATTGCTAGCGTGTTTTCCCCCTCAGTTTTTATGTTTCTAAAAGGTAATAAAAACAAATATTGCTAAAAAAAAATAACTTGAATATTTTATACAGAAAAAAAAAAGGAATATGTTCCGTTATCTGCATAAATTAACTGAACTTGAAAATTCTTTAAAAAAAAGTTAACTTTTGACTTATGCATCTCCACAAGAAAAAGTCCAATTTTACTGTTTATTGGCTAGTTCGTTTCAACATGTTTAAAAAATGTTCAAAGAAGGAAGTATAAAAATAATAAATAGTTGGGGATTACTTTCATATATAAAAAAACTAGCGGTGTGGGGGCGCCCAGCTTTACCCGGGCGTAAAATACGCTTAAATATGATATTTTAATTTGTCCAAATTTTGTATATATTATTATGGAGTTGTGATTTCAAAAATAAAAAAAAAGTATTTGGGTGCCGTCAGCTAGAATCGAAACCGAAATTGTAGCATTCAAAGCTGGTGACGTTACCACTGTACCAACGTGACACACATATGAACTGATTAAAAATTAAAAATTAAAAATGAACTAAGATGAATGTACAAAATATTTAACTTTTTTTTTTTCAATTTTGATTCCTTTTTGATCCTTAAAAACTATTTTAGCTAAAAACCCATAAAAGAACGGCCCGTAAAAAAAAATCCAATCATTTGAGACTCCTAGTGCTGCTCGTTTAGTTTCGGGGGAGATAGAGTTTGAAAACATGGAGAAAGACAGACAGACATATAGCCTTTTATATATTAGATTAACGCAATAGAAGAACCGACTGCATGGCACACAAGAGGTCAAAAGAAACTATTATTTATTCTGTTTCAAATAAAAATAATCCTTCTTTGATTGATTACAGACTGTGCTGAGAGAAAAAAATCGATATGATTTTCCAAAGATTTTATGAAAATAGGAGGGATATCTTAGTCAAACAATTTATACTTTCACCTAACAATTAACAAAACAAGTTTTTTTTTTACAGGGGGGTCACCACTTATCAAGGCCCGGAGGCCACTCAGGGATAAGGGTTATTGCGTGTACAGTAATCAATGAGATAGTATTGTAGTAATCATTAGTATTGGAGATTTGATAGAGTATATTACTTAAGGGGGCGGTTTGTCAAGAATTTGTTTATGTTGGACTTGAAGTCATCCAAGTTGTAGTCAGGTGGGAAACAAGCGAACGGAAGAGAGTTCCACAGCGGTGCACTTCTGAGAAAGAAGCTCTGCTCATGGAATCTCCGTTTGGATTTAGGCACAATTAAATAGTGGAAAAAATTATTGACAGTAGTTTCAGCCAGACGGGTGTTTCTCGTGAAAGATTGGCGAGGGGGGGGACGAAAGATTGGAGCTCAGACGAGCACTTGCCAAAGAAATAACGATAAAACAAAGACAGGCTCGCAACGTCTCTTCTGTGGGAGAGAGGCTGCAGGGAAGAGAAAAGGGCATCCTCCACTAAGCCACAAAGTCTATTTTGTACTCTGTCAAGGCAGGATAGGCTGTTTTTAGTAACTCCTCCCCAGATGTGGTAGCAGTACTCCATCCTTGGACGTACTTGGCTTTTATACAGATAGAGAATTGCATCAGTAGTGAGATATCTTCTGGAGCGGTAGAAGGATCCTACCATTTCCCCAGCGTCCCTGGCAACAGATTTGATGTACGTATTCCATTTCAGATCAGGAGTAAAGTTATATAAACAATATGATGCGATGCTTCCGTTCAGTCTCAAGAGACAACGGACACCCGCGTAAGGGTAACTGTACATGTAATTATGAGGCATAACTGCAACCACACCTCTCCTGAATCAGGACTGCTTGGATCCAGTGTCAAGGAGAAGCCCAAGACTGACTGGAAACAATGGGCCCCCCAACATAAACAATGACACCCCAACATATACAAGCCAATAATGTTGAAAAGCTGAAAACAACAGTGCAATTCAAGCATTTGTCTACGTCTTTCTTCAAGTATTTGTTTTACACGACAAAAGATTACCAAACGTATACGTTTAATTGTTGTCTTAGCTTGTCAACAAGCAGTTTCATTTTTATCTTTTGTTTGTGTACATGCATTAATGTCCTCTTTGCTCGGTAATAAATTCAAAATGTCTGCTTACAAAACCATAAAAATATACAAGCTGGATATTCAGCAGTTTAAATGGGGATCAAATAAGAACTATCTAAAAAACATATTTTCAAATGAATATGAAACTAGTTTTAGCTTGTCAAACGAGATGTTTATTTACTGCCAATATACATATATATATATATATATATATATATATATATATATATATGTATATATATATATATATATATATGTATATATATATATATATATATATATATATATATATATATATTAAGTAATGTGATTTATAATTTAAAATTTAAAAATCAAATTTTAATTAAATTAAAAATCAGTTTCATAAGAAGGAACAACAACAAAATCAATTATCTGTACGATCGTTTCGGAAAACAATGCTTTTTATTGTGGTATACATCAAGTTATGTAGAATAATTATATATAGTTTTTTTGGTAAGCAAGGTCTCCTCATCAGCAAATTTAGGAGGGTTTTTATTGAATTTAAAAGACACCATAAATAAACCTAGCATTAAAAGTAAATATATATATATATATTCCAGGTATAAAGATATCCAAAAATAAAGAATAACTGAATTTCAACAAGAGTCGTTGATAGTCTTCAATCAAAGAGAGCAAATTATATACTTTTTATTATTCTTTATGCAAATACAGTCATATCTTGCTACGATGTGCAGACCGTTTCAATCATATTTGATTTCATCAGGCAAGAAAAGTGTAAATACAAAAATTAAAAAGGTTCCAGACCTTTTCAAATTTTGAGGAGAGAAAATATCACAGGACTGGCATGAAGCTAAAGTTCTTATGGGTTTAAATTAAGTACAAAAATCAAATTTCCATTAAAGAAGGGGGAGTTGGTTGAAAGGATAGTTTTAGGGAAAAGTTAGAGAGAGTGATAAGGAGGGAAGGGTAATACAATGATATAGAGGGGGTATGAATACACAAAGGGGAACAAATCAAATATGATTGAAATGGTCTGCACGTCGTAGCAAGATATGACTGTATTTACATAAAGGATTAATATATATATATATATATATATATATATATATATATATATATATATATATATATATATATTATTTTATTCAAGTAA
>NC_136512.1:4479414-4536914 GCF_053919585.1 Euprymna scolopes | reverse complement strand
TCAGAAGAAATAACAACAATCAATCCGTCAAAAGGAATTGAAATGTGATTTGACATGATAAAAATTCGAAAATTGGAAGAGAAGCTGCAGTTACCTTTATATTTTTCCATTACGCCATATATATATATATATATATATATATATATATATATATATATATATATATATATATATATATATTTATATATATATATATATATATATATATAATATTTTATATATATATATAATATTTTTTAATAAAGATTAACAAATTTTTATTCCTAGACACCAGTGTCTCATGCTTACGCGATCATCAGTGCAAGAAGTGATAATCATTGTTGATCAGGAAATTAGAACCCAGTCAAATATTCACCCTTGGCTTCATAGAATATTATTATAATAATAATAATAATAATAATAACAAAAAAAAAAAAAAAATACATTATAACCTTGCAAATGCAGACACCACATATAAATTCGGTATGGTCAAGCAACTAGCTAATATCTGGTTTCGCATATTATCACTTGTTTTCATTCGTTATAATGAATTCTTATATTAATTAATAGAAGCAAAAACAAATCATATTTAACAGGGGTAGCATGGTATTTACTCATTAACCTTTTCTCCTCCCTCTCTCCCTCAACGAAACCGGGAACTTTCCTTGAATTGTCACATTTTTTTCACCAGCACCATCTCTGTTTACTTGAATAGTGAAGACATGCCTTTTCATTTCAGAGCAGTGGCGATTGATACTAATCTTGCTCGATAGTAATCGACAATTATCAAATACAAGTAACCGCCTAAAAACACCAAAGACCACTACTGCTCGCCATTGAAGATAATTTCATTTCGAAGCAATCCAATGGAGGCCGATACTGGTCATGGCTGACAGTAAACATTGGAAATCGGCAGTTAAAAGTGTCCATTCATAAATACAAGTAAATGCAAATAACTACCCCAGAATATCACTATCAGTAGATGCCAATGTCCAACAACACACGACAGTTGAAGACACACGATTTCAGTTCAGTGCAGTCGAATGGAGGTCGACACTGATCATGGCTGCCAGGTATTGCCAGTTACAAAGGTAGCCAATGCCCACCAGTACTCCCCAGTACCTACAAGTAATCGCCGAAAACCAACACAAATCGGCAGTAACCGTCAGTGCTGGCAATGGCAGCAAGTCGCTTCCACTAGCTGCAACTGCCAGACAATGCCCGACAGTGGAAGTCAGATAACTTCATTTTGGCCACGCATGCCAGTACCCGCTATTTTCCAGGGTTCACAACCATAGTTTAATTTGATTTTAGGGAAGGAGAGAGTTCTGGCTTTGTGTCATACTTCCATCGAGAAATAGTAGACCTATGTTATTACATCAGAGTTTTTCCTTTTCCAAGATGCATGTATTGCTGTGTTTTTATGTGTTGTGAGTGAGCGGGTATCTGTGTGTCCGTGCGTGTGTATGTATGTGGGTATATGCGTGAGTCTATGTTGGTGTCTATATGGATATGTGTCTCGTATACGTCTGTGGAGATTTGGAGACACGTGTGGATGGGGATGTGTGTCTGCGCCTGCGGATGGTCTGACTGTGTGTGTATGTGTTTTGTGTATACTGGTGTGCGTGTGCGTGTGTGGATATATGTATGTGCGTATGTGTGTGTGTGTTTATATGCTTATATATATATATATATATGTGTGTGTTTTGTTGGGACGTGTGTCCGTTTAGGGCCCACGGGTTTTGGGGTCCCCAATCGACAGTCTTATTATTGTTATTATTATTGATATTGGTGGTGTCATTAGTATTATCAATATTATAAGAATTATTATTATTAGGATTGTTAGTGGAATTAATATTAGTTTTGATATAACAGTCATGATGTATGGTATCCAGGTGTGTACATGGATGTCTGTGTTTGAGGGTCTGTGCATTGATATAACTGCGTATGTAGGTATAGATGTAAACATGTTATAAATGTATGTGAGCATTATATGTCTATGTATGTGTATATGTGTGTGTATGTGTATATATGCGCGGGTGTATCAAGGTGTGGGTGTTTATACGTGTATTTATATATATGTATGCAGAAGGAGTTTGATAACTTTTGGGGTTTTATGTTTATTTTTATTTTTTGTTTGTCTGTTTATTTATTTTTTATTTTATTTTTATTTTATTTTGTTTTATTTATTTATTTAATTTTAATTTTAATTTTATTCTTGTGTCGTTATAGGTATTGTCTGTTTTCAGTGTGTGTGAATAAAATACAGCGAACAGTGTATATCCGCTCCTGAGTATAGGTATAAGCGCATGTTTGCTACTAGTGTGTGTGTGTGTGTGTGTGCGTGTGTGCGTGTATGTGTGTGTGTGTGTGTGTGTGTGTGTGTGTGTGTGTGTGTGTGTGTGTGTGTGTGTGTGTGTGTGTGTGGATTGAACGACACCGCTCAGTACTCAATAGCCATAAGAAATATTTTTAATTTACGGAGCGCAAGACAAAAATACTAAATTCTCAAGTAACTTATGCCATAAAAACCAAAAGATGGGATGGATAAACTTAAAAAGGGAATATAAAAAAAAGAAAAAAAAAGGGAAATAAAAAAGATGTTTATTATCTTTAAAAACCTCACTTGTCCTCTCCTCGCTCATAACCCCCACCCATGTTACATTACGAAATAAGAAAATGTTTTTGTTTGAAATACCAATTCTCGACGATAATTCTTGGCCTGAAGACGTAATCCCCCAAAACGGATTATTACAGAAACGTGTATGCACATATGTAGCCATCAATGTTTGTATAAATAAATTATATATATATATATATATATATATATATATAATTATTTACTATAATAATTAAATACCTACGGACAGTAGTGTTTCATCCTTTCGGGAATCTTCAGTGCAGGGTGTCACGATTAACACCAGTTGATACAAGTCATCTCGATTATTCATTAGCAATGACCGTTAACCGCGTGAAATAACGTTGAATTTTAAACATTTACTTTTTAAATGTTTTTTTTACGTTAATCAGTGATCTAATCATTATATGATGATCTGTGCAAAATTGACCGACTTTATTCAACTGTAAAGTGCTCAACGATAAGAAACGTGTTTCTTAAAGGGGCTGACATAAGCACAACATTATATATATATATATATATATATATATATATATATATATATATATATATATATATATGTTGCTGTTTTTTAACGATAAATACGGTTAAATAGTGGCTTCGCCTCGAAGCTCATTTTTCATTTACTAAGTCGCCCATAATTTATTTGATGTATATAACATTTTATTTATTTTTATTATTTTTTAAACAGTAATCTACGTACACGCGTGTTTCAAGGTAATTTTCATCAGCGTAGCTTGACTGTTTTTAGGAATCGAACTCCAGACACAGGTGTATTACAGTCCGGCGCGTTAACCATTCCGCTACGAACTCCTAGATGACTTTTGGCTGTTTATTTTTATTCTTATAAATTTAGATTTGTTGTTGTTTTTTTCAAACGATAAATAAGGTTAAATAGTGGCTTCGTTTCGAAGCTCACTTTTATTTACTTAAATAGTCGCACATAATATATACTAGACTACCCGTGACCCGTGGGGTCAGTATGTTATATTAGCTATGGAATTCGTGTATGAGCGTGACACTTGTGACGTAAAGAAAATAGTTGTTTTTTTTTGACGTAACAGAAACATTTCTATGAAAGTATATTAAAATGAAAAATCACAGATAGATCACTCAAACATGAAAAAATAAAAATCCTCCCTATTCGTGTAAAGTTACCTATTTTCCCGAATAATCACTCAAAATATACTGATGAAGACTGATTGAGTGGTCGAAAATTATCTATATATATAAAAGCGAAAATGTATGTTTGTATGTGTGTTCACTTTTTCTGTATGTCTACAAAAGGCTTTTTTCAGAGAAGCGGTCGGTCGTCTAACAACTTTTTAAAACTTTTTATATCACATATAAATCATAATATCTCAGAGTTAAAAACGAAGCTCGCCTGTCTATTTACTTTGCTCGACTTCAGGAAGATAAATATTCAACATTTGTCGCTCACCGCATGTGGGTTAGTCTTTTTCCTATAACATCTTAGGAAAATAAAAATAAAAAAGCGTTCAGCAGTAAATGAAATACTATCCCGCAGTCAAACTTGACCTCATTAAGTCATTAAAACGTGCACCTGGCAAATGCAAGTAATTAAATAAATTCAAACGTGTTAGCATCTCGTGGTGGCGCAATGGTTAACGTCGCACATTTTTTTTTCACACTTTAATTTACAACTTTGCCTCAAGGGTTCGGGTTCGATCCTCATACTTACCTACCAAAACATTTTTAAAAAATTTTTTTTTATATATATATATATATATAACTACTTCATTTTTTTTTCATTTTTTTTTTATATATATATAACTACTTCATTTACTCACATAAAATTAATATACGAAAGTATAAATTTATGCGTAAACTTTAAGTATTTACTTCAAAAGTGCTCAATACGTAGGTAGAGCTAGTTAGTAAGTTATAAAATATATATCGCGATTAAGCTACACTGAATATTCCGTGTTTCATCCACTCTAGGACTCTTCATATATATTTACAAGGGTTATTCAATAAATAAGGTGATTTTTTTCTAATACAGATTTAAGTCTTCCTTTAAATTGTTTTTTTTTTATTTGACTTCTTTTTCAAATTGATTTAATTTCTTTTGCAGATTTAAGAAAAACTTAGAGAGTTTTGGCAATTAACAAAGATGGCCAACCAAGAAGCATGCTCCAGCATTGAAAAGAGGTCAGTTATCAAGTTTTTTGTTGCTGAATGGTGCAAACCAGTTGACATTCATAGGAGAATGTCAACTGTGTATGGTGCCACATGTCTAAGCTGAAAAGTGTCTACAAGTGGGCTAAATTTTTTAAAGAAGGACAGAGCAGTGTTTAATATGAAAATAGGCAGAGAAGGCTTAGAGAAGTGAAGTCTTGAGAGGTGATCGAATCAGACAATGACCTCATTCAGTCTGACAGAATAACAGTGGATGACGTTGCAAGGATTCTGAGATTATCTGTTATAATAGCACACAAAATTGTCCATGATGACCTTGGTTACTCGAAAGTCAGCTCCCAGTTGGTGCTAAAGATGCTTACTACAGAGCACAAACAGAGGAGGGCTGAGCTGTTCCAGCAGTTTCTTTACTGCTATGAGAAAGATGATGATGAGTTCTGAAGAAGGTGATAACATGTCACGAAACATGGGTTTGACACTATGAGTCTGAGTCCACATGGCAGACCATGGAGTGGAAGCATGTAGGCTCTCTAATGAAGAAGTTCAAGTCCCAGCGATCCATGAATGCCATGCTCATGATGTTTGGGGATATGCACGGTCCAATAACCATTTCATTCTTTGAGAAAGGAAGCACTGTGAACAGTGTTAACTACTGTAAACTCTTGAGACAGGTCAAGAAAAACATAAATAACAAACGCAACGGTCATCAGTCAGAAGGGGGCATCTTGCATTATGACAATGCAAAGCCTCACACAGCAGTCGAAATGGTGTAGACCATCAACAAGCTGGGCTGAGAACTGCTACCTCATCTCCCTTACAGTCTAGACGTTGCCCTTTTGGACTTTCACCAGTTTGGCGCCTGGAAAGCATTCCACAGAGGCATGAAGTTTGAAAGTGACAATGATGTCTAAAGTGTTGTAAAAAAAGTCCAAAGATTTTTATGCTGAGGGATATGGAAGCTTTTACACATATGGGGAAAATATGTTATATTGCGTATCTGTATTAGAAGCCATCATACCCAACAAAAAAATCCCCTTATATATTGAATGATCCTAATATTTTTTAAGGAAAGTTGTTCCAAACAAGGTATGAAGCCACTTAATGTAAGAAGTAAAAACAAAATACTACTTCAAGGTAAAAATAAAAACAAAAAAATCTAGCCAAGTTAGATGTTAGTTGGATAGATTCCAACCTAGAAAACAACAATTCTTCCCCCCCCCCTTTTATAAGAAACATCGCTCATGGAATGTGATGACTAAAGGACAAAATAAGGGAAGACTTTATTTATTGAGATGTTATTAAAGAAACATCTTGTGATATATTTAAATAATTTGAGATGAGAACTTATTCTTTTAGCGTTGGACGAGGTGAAACATTTTAATAAGAAATATACCAGCAGCAACTGGAAAAGAAATCATATTCCTGTGACCATGTCAGTCAACCAGTATATATTTGAAGTCAAAACTTATTTAAACATGTCTAACACGATAAGCAGCAAAATCCCACCTCATTTACTGCTGAGGTCACTAGATGCCAGACAACCTTCTATTCTGATACTTTCTTCACTCAGACAGCTAGACTTTGGAATTTTCTCCCTGTTTCCTGCTTCCCTGACTGTACTAAGTTGCAGAAGTTTAAATGTAATGTGAACAGACATCTCGTTGTCCAACTCCCCATAGTCCCATGTTACACACGATTCCAAATAGTAGCCACTTATGTCTTGTTGAGCCGAAAAAGATTTTTTAAATTTATTTGTAGAAATAAGGGAATACTAAAATATTGCTTTTAAAGCATGTCAGTGAACTAGTAGATATTTGACGTACACATTTATTTCAGCATATCTGACATTCAGTTGTAGCATTGATAGAGGAATACTAATTACCTAAATAGGAAATAATTGCCAGAATTGGAGAATTGGTAATGCTATTAAATTCTGGCAAAGAATCCTGACATTTGTTTTAATTTCAAAAAAATAACTAATTGCGGGAAATCTACTCGGCTGATGGAAACAGACAGTCACTTTTTTTATTTTATTTTCATTTGGATGTCTTATATTACAGCAAAGGAATTACATATTTAGATTAGCCACTAAACACAAAGCCTCTATCCAAAACACAGTTTGAAAGTTTTTTGCCTTACTTTTCTTAATAATATTGTTTTGAATTAATATTATTTTGAATTAATATTGTTTTTGATTAATATTGTTTTGAATTAATATTGTTTTTGATTAATATTGTTTTGAATTAATATTGTTTTTGATTAATATTGTTTTTGATTAATATTGTTTTGAATTAATATTGTTTTGAAGTATTATTGTTTTTGATTAATATTATTTTGAATTAATATTGTTTTTGCTTAATATTGTTTTTGATTAATATTGTTTTGAATTAATATTGTTTTTGATTAATATTGTTTTGAATTAATATTATTTTGAATTAATATTGTTTTTTGATTAATATTGTTTTTGATTAATATTGTTTTGAATTAATATTGTTTTTGATTAATATTGTTTTGAATTAATATTGTTTTTGATTAATATTGTTTTGAATTAATATTGTTTTGAAGTATTATTGTTTTTGATTAATATTATTTTGAATTAATATTGTTTTTGCTTAATATTGTTTTTGATTAATATTGTTTTGAATTAATATTGTTTTTGATTAATATTGTTTTGAATTAATATTATTTTGAATTAATATTGTTTTTTGATTAATATTGTTTTTGATTAATATTGTTTTGAATTAATATTGTTTTTGATTAATATTGTTTTTGATTAATATTGTTTTGAATTAATATTGTTTTTTGATTAATATTGTTTTTGATTAATATTGTTTTGAATTAATATTATTTTGAATTAATATTGTTTTTTGATTAATATTGTTTTTGATAAATATTGTTTTGAATTAATATTGTTTTTGATTAATATTGTTTTTGATTAATATTATTTTGAATTAATATTGTTTTTTGATTAATATTGTTTTTGATTAATATTGTTTTGAATTAATATTATTTTGAATTAATATTGTTTTTGATTAATATTGTTTTTGATTAATATTGTTTTGAATTAATATTGTTTTTGATTAATATTGTTTTGAATTAATATTGCTTTGAAGTATTATTGTTTTTGATTAATATTGTTTTTGATTAATATTGTTTTGAATTAATATTGTTTTTGATTAATATTGTTTTGAATTAATATTATTTTGAATTAATATTGTTTTTTGATTAATATTGTTTTTGATTAATATTGTTTTGAATTAATATTGTTTTTGATTAATATTGTTTTGAATTAATATTGCTTTGAAGTATTATTGTTTTTGATTAATATTATTTTGGATACATATTGTCTTATATATAGGGCTCCTATTTTTTCTTTGGATAATCAGGAAGGATAATGATTATTTATACTTGAAAATTTTAATTACCGATATAATTCTATGTGTTATATGTCTAAAACCTATGCCAGTAAGTAGCAATTATGTGAACTAGTATGAATACTGGCGATAACTGCACAGAGTAATAACATGGAGAAGTTCAAGTGTAATGTGAACAGACATTTTGCTGTCCAACTTCCTACAGAGTATCCCTGCAGATCTGGTCCCAAATCGTAGCCTTTTACGACCTAGTAGCACTGTGTCTTGTTTGACGAAAAAAGAAAAGCGGTAAAAAAATATATTTCAGGATAATTTAATGACAAACAGAAATAGGTCCATATATTTTGAATATGTTTTGTATATATTTTGTGAATATGTTTTATATATATTTCGTGAATATGTTTTGTATATATAGTGTGAATATGTTTTGTATATATAGTGTGAATATGTTTTGTATATATTTTGTGAATATGTTTTGTATATATATTTTGAATATGTTTTGTATATATTTTGTGAATATGTTTTGCATATATTTTGTGAAAATGTTTTGTATATATATATTGTGAATATGTTTTGCATATATTTTGTGAAAATGTTTTGTATATATATATTGTGAATATGTTTTGTATATATATTGTGAATATGTTTTGTATATATATATTGTGAATATGTTTTGTATATATATTGTGAATATGTTTTGTATATATTTTGTGAATATGTTTTGTATATATTTTGTGAATATGCTTTGTATATATATATATATATATATATATATATATATATATATATATATATATATATATATTGTGAATATGTTTTGTATATATTTTGTGAATATGTTTTGTATATATATTGTGAATATGTTTTATATCTATCTATCTATATATATATATATATATATATATATATATTGTGAATATGTTTTGTATATATATTGTAAATGTTTTGTATATATATTGTGAATATGTCTTGTATATATATATATATATATATATATATATATATATATATATATATTGTGAATATGTTTTGTATATATTTTGTGAATATGTTTTGTATATATATTGTGAATATGTTTTATATCTATATATATATATATATATATATATATATATATTGTGAATATGTTTTGTATATATATTGTAAATGTTTTGTATATATATTGTGAATATGTCTTGTATATATATATATATATATATATATATATATATATATATATATATATATATTTTGTGAATATGTTTTGTATATATTTTGTGAATATGTTTTGTATATATATTGTGAATATGTTTTATATCTATATATATATATATATATATATATATATATATTTATATTGTGAATATGTTTTGTATATATATTGTAAATATGTTTTGTATATATATATTGTGAATATGTTTTGTATATATTTTGTGAATATGTTTTGTATATATTTTGTGAATATGTTTTGTATATATATATATATATATATATATATATATATATATATATATATATATACTGTGAATATGTCTTGTATATATATATATATATATATATATATATATATATTGTGAATATGTTTTGTATATATTTTGTGAATATGTTTTGTATATATATCGTGAATATGTTTTGTATATATATATATATATACTGTGAATATGTCTTGTATATATATATATATATATATATATATATATATATATATATATATTGTGAATATGTTTTGTATATATTTTGTGAATATGTTTTGTATATATTTTGTGAATATGTTTTGTATATATATCTTGAATATGTTTTGTATATATATTGTGAATATGTTTTGTATATATATATATATATATATATATATATATATATATATATATATTGTGAATATGTTTTGTATATATATTTTGAATATGTTTTGTATATATATATATTGTGAATATAAGTAAAAATGGACGACTGCTGTTATATATTCGAATAGATATTACTTTATTGTTAGTCAGACGTGAATAATTTTTTCTCGGATAATTAGTGCATTCATGAAGAATGATAACGAAAAGTTGTTTTTGTTATTTTATCAAGCCCCACCACTACGACCACCTGATATAAATGCCGACATTTTGAAAATAATCCTGAATTAATAACTTATACACATGATTCAAATTTCATCGAGACCAGATGATGTTTTAAAAGGATTCTATCACATTTTGCTAATCAATATAACTCTAAAATACAAAAAAATATATATATTTTTTTTTTGTGATTTTGAATTCTGTTCCGCTGGTCTGCTTTCCACCTGACTACAATATTGTCGTTTTTGAGGTCAATGTAAACAAATTCCTATTGAACCGTCCTCATAAATAATCTAATTATACCCAATTTCCACAACAAACTTCATAATTAAGTAAGCGATGCCCTTTTCTTTTCTCTGCAACCTCTTTCCCATAGAAGAGACGTTGCGAGCCTATCCCTGCTCTGTCGTTATTTACACAACAAGTGTTCGCGACTGAGCTCTAATCTATGCCCCCCCTGCCAAGTTTTCACAGAAAAACACTCGCCTAGCTCAAAACACAATATTAATAAATTCCCCCATTCTTTATCGGTGTCTAAATCTAAACGTTGTTTCCATCAACAAAGCTTCTTTCCTAGAACTGGCCGTTTGTGGAACTCTATTTCGCTGGTCTGCTTTCTAGCTTACTACAATATCGTAATCTTCAAGTCCAATATAAACAAGTTCTTATTGAACTGTTCTCGTAAATAATCAAATTATACCAAATTTCCACCACAAACGATTACTACACTACTGTCCTAATGACTACAACACAGATATTGAGACTTATCCTTGAGTGGGCTCTGGGCCTTGATATGTCGTAACTCTTTTGAAAAAAATAAGAAAATGTCAGGTTGGGTTGACACTACATCATACTAAAAGTTAGACAAAAATTGTAATATGAAAATGTTTCAAATTTCGAAGTTGAACATTTTCGAATCACAAATCATTTTCCATTACGTTTTAAAACGCTAACTTTGTCAGTTTTCACGATAAACCAATAAATCTTGTGTTTTCACAGGTTCAACGTTTATCTATGGTTACCCCCTCCCCCTAATGTTTTTTCAAAGCTGTTCACACTTTTTCCTCCCCATCCTCATCATCTATGACTGGAGTATTTTCCATATTATCACAGTTTCCATATTGGCAATGTCCGCATGCACTGATATATTCTAGTCCATACCTTCTGCAGATACAACTTAGAGTATTGCATCTTTCCAAACATATACATTAAATCCGTTGCCAAGGCCGCTGAAAAAATGGTGGGATCCTTCTATCGATCCAGTAGATATCTCGCTGCTAATGCAAGACTCTATCTATATAAGAGCCAGGTACGTCCAAGGATGGAATACTGTTGCCACATTTGGGCAGGAGCTGCTAGAAAGGACTTATCCTGCCTCGAAAGAGTTCAAAATAGACTTTGTAGCCTCGTAGGAGATGTCCTTTTATCTTCCCTGCAACCTCTTTCTCACAGAAGAGATGTTGCGAGTTTGTCTCTGCTTTATCGTTATTTTCATGGCAAGTGCTCGGCTGAGCTTCAATCTATGGTCACCCCTCTCCAAGCTGTCACAAGAAACACCCATCTAGCAGAAAACACTATCAATAATTTCCCTCACTCTTTATTTGTGCCTAAACCTAAACGTAGATTCCATGAACAAAGTTTCTTTTTTAGAACTGCACGCCTGTGGAATTGTCTTCTGTTTTCCTGCTTTCCAGCTGACTACAATATGGTTGTCTTCAAGTTTTTTTTTGTTTTTTTTTACACAGTGATCACCACTTATCAAGGCCCGGAAGCCACTCAGGGATAAGGGTTATTGCAAGTACATTACGTTAGTGAGGAGATTTGCTGATATGTTTACTTAAGGGGGCGGTTCATTAGGAATTTGTTAACATTGGACTTGAAGACAACCAAGTTGTAGTCCGGAGGGAAGCAGGCAGACGGAACAGAGTTCCACAGGCGTGCAGTTCTAAGAAAGAAGCTTTGTTCATGGAATCTGCGTTTTGATTTAGGCACAGATATAGAGTGGGGGAAATTTTTCACAGTGGATTCAGCTAGACGGGTGTTTTTCGTGAAAGAAAAAGTCCGACGTAAACAAGTTTTTGATGAGCCGTTCCATATAAGTTAACAAATTTACCGAATTTCCATTACTAACGAATACTATATTGTCCAATTTCTACTGTCCACTCTTTAACCCTTATCCTTGAATGGCCTCCTGGCCTTGATAAGTGGTGATTCCTATGTAAAAAAAAAAGAAAAAAATTGCAGTAAATCATCTGAATCGGTTCGTCTTGAGCAGAACTTTTGTCTGTCATCACTGAAACAAGTTTGTCCCCTTCTACCTTCCATCGCCACTTAAATGGTGTCATTTCATCATTACATCCCATTCACGTCATAAGCTGGTAATAAGTCCACAGAGAATAAAATTTACAGGCAGAGGCAGTTGGTTCTGGTGTGACGAGCATCTTGCAACTTTCTTGCAGATGCTCAAATCTTATCCAACTTTTAGTGTGATGTAGAGTAAACCTAACCTGACATGAAAGCATAAAAAAATGTTGCAATTTTTTTTTTTGTAAGTTTGTGCATTAATCCGTCCACATAACACCTTTAGCAGGGGAAACAGAGATTCGACATATTAAAAGGCACGTAGATTCGAGACCACTTCCATTGTCTTCCCTGGAGAGTTTATTTTTTTACATATAATTTAAATTTCATTAAACTTGGGACATTCCAAAAGTAATACCTCGTTTTTTTTTTCCGCCCAAATGTATCAGACGGGATTGCAAATTGCATTGTTAAGATTACAAAACGTATGTATTCATAACATGAAAGTTTCATCTCTCTGTTGCAGATATTGACGGCGTCAGACTCTAAGTAAGCAATTCCTGTCATCGACGTGCGTCAGAAGCATTGATGGCTCATTGAATTCCTCCATGCAGAAAAAAATTGAACTGATTAACATTCACTGGCGCCTGTTGAACGTTTACAAAGCTGATACAGTTGGTATCAGCACATTTAAGAGATGGGTTCGTTGATTTCAGAGTGACACCAGAAATTTGAGAGACAAAGTGTGCTCTGGACGCCCAGGCATAGCCACCACCTCATCGCTGGCAAAAGTGTATTGAGAATAAAAGTGATTATGTAGAAACATAAATTCTTGTGCACAAAAGGTCGCTCGTTTTAATGGCGCCACTCCCGTCTTTATAGATCTTCAATCATTATTTTTTTTCATTGTAAAATAAGATACTCATATTGCTTTTATTGATTTTCCTTTCCCTAGGTAAAACTTTAATCATGTTCTGCCAAGCCAAAGACAAGCACCAATTTACCATTACATAACAATCAAATGAAACACCCGAAATAAATATTTGAAGATATCAAAAACTGCTAATTATCAAAATATTTAAAAAACCATTTTAGAATTCAGATGCTATACAAACAATTTTTTTTACAACGAAGTCATCACTTATCAAGGCCCGGAAGCCACTCGAGGAGAAGGGTTAATGAGTGTACAGTGGTCAAAGGAAACATATTGTAATCGTCAGTAGTGGAAATTTGGTAAATTGGATTACTTAAGGGGATTGCTCATCAGTAACTTGTTCATGTTGAACTTGAAGACAACCATATTGTAGTCAGGTGGAAAGCAGGAAAACGGAACAGAGTGCATGCAGTTCTAAGAAAGATTTGTTCATGGAATCTACGTTTAGTTTTAGGTACAGATAAATAGTGGGGAAAATTATTGATAGTGATTTCAGCTAGATGTGTGTTTTTCGTGAAAGTCAGGACAGGGAGGGACCTTAGATTGGAGCTCAGACGAGCATTTGTGATGAAAATAACAATACAGCAGAGACAGGCTCGCAACATCTCTTCTGTGAGAAAGAGGTTGCAGGGAAGAGAAGAGGGTATCCCCTACTTGGCTACAAAGTCTGTCAAGGCAGAATGAGCTGTTTTTAGCAGCTCCTGCCCAGATGTGGCAAAAATATCCATTCCTTGGACGTACTTGGCTGTTACACAGGAAGAGAATTGCATCAGAAGTGAGATATCTACTGGAGCGGTAGAACGATCCCACCATTTTTACAGCAGCCTTGGCAATGGATTTGATGTACGTGTTTCTTCTAAGATCAGGAGTAAAGGTCAGACCTAGAAGCTTGTCAAAACATGGAGTCTTTCTATAATGAAAGCCATTCATTTTGATTGATGCCAGACGGGGATCAGAGTGTTGATGATGGAAAGATAAAAGCTTGGTTTTAGATGCATTACAATTGCACAAAGCAACAAGGTAATATATAAGGCATTTGATAACTTGAAAAAAATCGAACATTTTAGTCTCGGGTCTTTCTGATTTATCTGGGAAAGTATTTGTGTATCTCCATATATAATATATTGATTGTAGAAATTCCCCTCTAGACTAAAGTAACGTAGTACAACAGATGCCATATAAAAATTTATTTTGTCTAAACTATTAGTCATTATCTTGTGTAACTTTAGAACACCATTTTAGCCACATTTAGTTGTTATAATAAAATCCTACTTTACATCCTAGGAGCAACATCATCACAATCGCAACTATCTTTAGAAGAAGTAGTTCATATTTTCCCCCTAAATATCAAGCTCTCCTACCGCCCCCATTCATCACCGGTAGGAATTCTGCACTTTCGATCGATATGAGATTTAACCCTCTCTAACGTGATTATGAACTCATAGGCATAACATAATCTTTTCCTTTTCTGATTCAAAAATAATAAAGTCTCCCAAGGTTGATTCCGCTCAATCTGATTGGCTGAAATCTGACCATTCCTATATTCTGGATTAACGGTATTCACATGCTAAACAAACGCTAATGTACTGTTCAAATATGGTGTCGCAATGATACCTACTTTTGCCCTCTGAGTAAATTGCTGCATTCATTTTCTTACATTTTACAGTGTAAGTTTGCATTTCCTCTTTCTCTCTCTCTCTCTCTCTCTTCCTACCTCTCTCTGTATATATTCTTCACAACTCTCTCTCTCTCTCTCTCTCTCTCTCTCTCTCTCTCTCTTTCTTTCACTTTTTACATTTCTTTTTATGCCAAGGAAAAAACATTTTCTAAAGTTCTTTTTAGTTTTCCTTCACGCCAGTCATGCCATATTTTCTCTCCTCAAAATTTCCAAAAGTCTGGAACCTTTTAAATTTTTGTATTTTAATTTTTCTTGCCTGATGAAATCAAATTTGATTGAAACGGCCTGCACATCGTAGCAAGATATGACTGAATTTACATAAAGAGTAATAAAAAAAATATAATTTTCTCTCTTTGATTGATCACTATCAACGACATTTAGTTATTCTTAATTTTTTAATATTTTTCTACCTGGAATTTATAGAAATATATTATTTTATTACCGTTTTATCTGCTTAGTGACACATGTTTCTGTTACCGAATCGTATCTACGATCCAGCAACTTCATCAGACTTTAACAGAACTTCCGCTAAAGTCTGAGGAAGTTGTTGGATCATAGATACGATTTGGAAACAGAAATATGTGTAACTAAGCAGATAAAACGGTAATAAAATAAAACAAATATATTTGCTCTGCAATAGCAGTGAGCACTTTCTTCAGGTTTTTACTAATTACCATTTGTGCTAAATATATATATATATATATATATATATATATGAGGGGCGTGCAATAAGTAATGCCCCTGACCCACTTCCTATAGCAGTAGAGCAACGAAACTTGGCACAGTTATTAGTCTTTCTCTACATAGGAACCACCCAGAGTTATGCATTTCTCCCATCGTTTGATGCAGCTCTGGAGACCGTTTTTGTAGAACTACCCAGGTTGGTCCTCAAACCATGATGTGACTTCAGAAATCAAGGCTGCATCATCTGAGAAACGCTTTCCTTTCAAAAACAACTTCATGGCTGGGAAGGGGTGAAAGTCAGAGGGTGCAAGGTCAGGAGAGTAGGGAGGATGGGGGCAGTTTCATAACCACACGCCTGTGCTTCTGATCTCGCGACATGCGAGTTGTGGACCAGAGCATTGTCCTCTAGGAGGAGGATACATTTGCTGATCTTGCCCTGCCTCTTGATTTTGATAGCTTCGCTTAATTTTCTCAAAAGTGAAGCATAATAGGCTCCTGTAATTGCGGTACCCTTTGCCAGGAAATCTGTCATCACTACTCCGTCCTAGTTCCAGAAGACTTTGAGCATGACCTTGCCAGTGGAGGGCTACACCCTTGCCTTCTTTGGGGGTGGTGAGTCCAAGTGCTTCCACTGCATTGAATGGGCTTTGGTATCTTGATCATAGTGATGGACCCAGGTTTCATCCTGTGTAATCAGTCTTTTGAAAAACTTTGACTCATCTTCTTGGCACATCTCCAAATTCATCTTCGAGCACTCAACGCGTTCTCGCTTTTGAAATGGTGTGAGCAATCTGGGAATCCATCTGGCAAACACCTTATGCATATGCAAATAGTCATGAATGATAGTTTCCACAGACCCTGTACTAATCTTGACATCATGCGCTATTTGGCGAATAGTAATGCGCCGATCTTCCAAAATGGCAGCCTCAACTTGACGGACAGATGTCTCATCAATGGAAGAAAGGAGGCGACCAGGTCTGGGAGCTGTTTCCACAGACTTCTGGCCATGTTTAAGTTTACGATGCCAGCGTTTTACAAGGTCATATGATGGGGTATTATCACCCTAAGTTTCTTTCATTTCATCAAAAGTCTCCTGTGGTGTGCGTCCATTCAAATACAAAAACCGGATCACTGCTCGACATTCAACAGGCTCCATTTAACACCTGACTCAGTTCAAACACCTGTAAAACAGAAACCACAATTAGTTCAGAGCTGTTATTTACCACATAACCCGTAGAGATATAAATCATTGCACATGCAAAATTTCAGTTAAATCAGACAACTGTGTAAGTGAGTCAGGGGCATTAAATCTATACTTTCGTATATTAGGTTTATGTGAGTAAATGAAGTAGTTATATATATATATATATATATATATATATATATATATATATATATATATATATATATATATATATATATATATATATATATATATATATATCTTGTGCTTCCTTTTAAAAATTAAATATGTTTTTAACTCTTTTTCAAGATGTTTTTTAACATGTTTTATTAATCATTTGTTCATATTATAAGCTCTATTTCCTTTTCATTTTTATTGAGCTTTTACATCTGGTTGAGATTACTTTACTTGTAAATATTAACTCTTTAATATTTATGATATATTTTAAGTTTACCATTTTGATTACCTTGGTAAACTTATTGTAATTTTTATTTCCACATATATATATATAATATATATATATATTATATATATATATATATATTGTTGTTGTCCTAGAGTCAATCAGATATAGTTTGACCGAAAAACTCATGACAAAAAAACTGCGTTTATGAGATTTCATGTAAACTCTATAAAGAAATATCAGAAACTGTATGTAGAAGAATGAAATCTCCTTCATATAAAAATCTTAAAAAATTAATGCTGTTAAAATGATCTTATCTAAACTCAATCAGGCAAAATAATATGAACTGCAGTTAAGGGACACTGGGCCTGGTCAGTACCAGATGGGCGACCGTTTGGGAATACCAGGAAATGAAAGATTAAAATGTCAGGAGGTACAAGATCGGTTCATTATTTTAAGAGTTTACTAGCTTTTAAATCAAAATTACAGCATTATTTTTGGTTCGGTTTTGTCATTCAAGCTGCGTTGCTTTACAAGGGTTGTTCTAAAAGTGTTGTAAACCCGTGCTAGGGATCACGAATGAAAGGAACCACACTTGAACTTCTGCATGTCAGTACAGTTAGGGAAGCAGGGACCTGGAATGGAATTCCAAAGTCTAGCGGTTCTGAGGAAGAAACTACTGGAGTAGAAAGATCTTTTACATCTAGAGATCTCTACTGTGTGGGGGTGGGATTTAGCTGCCTGTTGAGTTTGTCGAGGTGTCTACGTTGTGGGGGCACAAGTGTCTGCAGTTCGTCAGAGCATTCACCATTAAAATACTTGTAGAACAGGTAGAGGGATGCAACGTTTCGTCGATGTGACAGAGGCTGAAGCTTAGATGCCAGTTCAGGGCCTATCAGATTGGCAAATCTCTTTTGAACCTTGTCAAGGAGCGAGAGACTAGTAGCAGATGCACCAGCCCAAATGTGACAAAATACTCCATACATGGGTGAATGGTGGCCTTATAGGGGTATAGGATACTTTCAGGTGTCAGTAGTTTTCTAGCATGGTAGAGAGAGCCTAACTTTTTTGCAGCGGCCCTGGCAATGTTTTCAATGTAATTGTTCCAACTCATATTTCCTGTGAACGTTAGGCCAAGCAGTTTGAAAGATGTACTCTCAGACAGGGAGTCACTGGCCATTGCTATTGGTGGTGAAGAAGGTTTCTTGTAATTATTGAAGGAAACCAGTTTAGTCTTGGCAACATTGAATGTGACCATCCATTTTTGTCCCTATTCCACTACAGATTGGAGGTCATCCTCTAGTGTTTTTGCCATTTGTTTAGTTATGTGTTCATTTGTTTTCCTGTCATGCCTGTTATAGAGTGCGGTGTCATCAGCATATATACCCATCTCAGAGGCAGTTTTGTCGGGGAGGTCATTAATAAATATTAGGAACAATAGAGGTCCAAGAATAGACCCCTAAGGCACTCCCGCATTTATATCACACTGTTTAGATGTACACCGTCGAGGACAACCTGGATTTTTCTCTTATCTAAGAAGGATTTAATTATGTTAAGTATTCTACCAGTGATACCGTATGATTTAATTTTCCTGAGGACACCCTCATGCCATACCCTGTCAAAAGCCTTAGATATATCTAGAGCTATCGGTCATAAAGAATACAGGAGCCACTAAAGTGGTATGAGAGGAACGTGTTCGTGGCATGCGGTTAAACATGGTATGAATGTCTCCATTTAGTCTTTGAAACTAGTGGTATCCATAG
Organism: Euprymna scolopes; assembly: GCF_053919585.1. Lineage (NCBI taxonomy): Eukaryota > Metazoa > Mollusca > Cephalopoda > Sepiida > Sepiolidae > Euprymna > Euprymna scolopes. The sequence continues at coordinate 4,517,778 of NC_136512.1, read as the reverse complement.
GACTGGTTGATTCCACTTAGTTCTCAAATAGGGGTGATTTGTACCCTACAACAAAAAGTAAAGCCTCCTATTTTTTTTTAAACTCAAAAGTTGAAAAGCTATGTGAACGACAGTGATACTATTAAAACGAATGACCTTTTGTGCTCTAGGGAGTCTTTCCATCCATGAACTGTGGTTGCGCATGGGCGTTTGGAGTATGCTTTGTTATACGAGTGTCATTCCTAAAGTAAATCCTTCTATTTTTTACCAAAAAAGTTGAAGAGTTATGAAGACGGAAGTGGTACCATTAAAACGAATAACCTTTTGTGTTCCAGAAATTATTTATTTATGCCAGGAATTCAACGAAAAATATCTGCTTCTGACGCACATTTATGACAGGGATTGCTTTCAAAGAGTCTCACACTGTCAATATCTGCAACAGAGAGACGAAACTTTCAGGTCATGAATAACAAAAATAACAGTCATCATAACAAATGCAATTTGCAATCCCCTTTGATCCGTTCGGGCGGAATATAAAATAGGAGACATTACTTTTTGGAACGCTCCTTTGTATTTCTCTTGTTTCTTTCATAATTCATTTCAGATTTCAAAAATGATTTTATCTTTGACTTTACATGTTCCATTTCCAGGAATTTTCAGGATTGATGAGTGAAGTTTTATTCTCCTTTCCTTCATCGTTCATTCTTTCTGTTGGTGCGAATAACGGTTTCGTTTCTTCTACTTCCGTGATGACCAGTCATGTTCTTTTTGTTTTCGTAACGTCATCTTGGCTTCACAGAACGTAAAGTAATAATCTATTGTCAAGTGAATCTATCGATAAATTAAGCAAATCTCTCCTCTTTGATCCGGTCGTTAACCTAATATCAGAAAATATCTTTGCGTTCTGAAACTTCAATTGCGTCATCTTTTACATTTCCCGGAGTGAAATGTACCTCATTTTAACCTACTTTTTTTTTTAAATGTGACAACTAATTCTCAAAAGCTTTCCAGTGATGAAGGGTTAATGCTGGTTTTCTCCTGTTTTTGACTTATATCTGACTAGCCTGGATGCCCGGCGTTACCCGGATGTTTGGAGATGTGTGTTGAGCAAAAAAAAAAAAAAAAGAAAAAAAGTTGTAGTAGGCAGGCAGGCTCGAACTCGTGAGGCAAAGGCAGAAAAGAAAGCGCAGGTGTGTGTAAGGGTGTTGGTTGAGCAAAAAAAAAAGGGGGGGTGGAGATTGCGAGCTCAAAAAAAAAAAAATAAAATAAAAGTAATAAGCAGGCTCGAACCCGTTTCACGCCAGAGGAAAAAGAGGTAAAAAAAAAAAAAATACTGTCTTCCTGATGTGCCCCCCCCCCCGTGGTTTAAACATCACAGACGGTCTAAATAACGCCTTTTATCCGACGTCGTGGAAGCGATAGTTGAATGACTTGCAAAAAAATGTCAGCGAAAAGAAAAACAACATTCCCTGTCCAAAAGTGTCCAGTTGAGATTGAAGCAAGTAAAGTTTTTGGATGATTTTTCGATATTTGTCGTCCAAAGGATCGAGCTTACAAAATGATAATCCGTCGCCTCAGTCGAAAGTTTTTTTTGCAGATATACATACATACAATTAAACTAATTTTTGCCCGTTATATTATAGACAACTTTATATTATAGGCAACTTTATATTATAGACAACTTTATATTATAGACAACTTTATATTATAGACAACTTTATATTATAGGAAACTTTATATTATAGACAACTTTATATTATAGACAACTTTATATTATAGGAAACTTTATATTATAGACAACTTTATATTATAGACAACTTTATATTATAGACAACTTTATATTATAGGAAACTTTATATTATAGACAACTTTATATTATAGACAACTTTATATTATAGGAAACTTTATATTATAGACAACTTTATATTATAGACAACTTTATATTATAGACAACTTTATATTATAGGAAACTTTATATTATAGACAACTTTATATTATAGACAACTTTATATTATAGGAAACTTTATATTATAGACAACTTTATATTATAGACAACTTTATATTATAGACAACTTTATATTATAGACAACTTTATATTATCGGCAACTTTATATTATAGACAACTTTATATTATAGGCAACTTTATATTATAGACAACTTTATATTATAGGCAACTTTATATTATAGACAACTTTATATTATAGGCAACTTTATATTATAGGCAATTTTATATTATAGACAACTTTATATTATAGGCAACTTTATATTATAGACAACTTTATATTATAGACAACTTTATATTATAGGCAACTTTATATTATAGACAACTTTATATTATAGGCAACTTTATATTATAGACAACTTTATATTATAGACAACTTTATATTATAGACAACTTTATATTATAGGCAACTTTATATTATAGGCAACTTTATATTATAGAAACTTTATATTATAGGCAACTTTATATTATAGGCAACTTTATATTATAGGCAACTTTATATTATAGACAACTTTATATTATAGACAACTTTATATTATAGGCAACTTTATATTATAGGCAACTTTATATTATAGACAACTTTATATTATAGACAACTTTATATTATAGGCAACTTTATACTATAGGCAACTTTATATTATAGTCAACTTTATATTATAGGCAACTTTATATTATAGGCAACTTTATATTATAGACAACTTTATATTATAGGCAATATTATATTATAGGCAACTTTATATTATAGACAACTTCATATTATAGACAACTTTATATTATAGACAACTTTATATGATAGGCAACTTTATATTATAGACAACTTTATATTATAGACAACTTTATATTATAGACAACTTTATATTATAGACAACTTTATATTATAGGCAACTTTTTATTATACACAACTTTATATTATAGACAACTTTATATTATAGACAACTTTATATTATAGGCAACTTTATATTATAGACAACTTTATATTATAGAAAACTTTATATTATAGACAACTTTATATTATAGACAACTTTATATTATAGTCAACTTTATATTATAGACAACTTTATATTATAGACAACTTTATATTATAGGCAACTTTATATTATGGACAACTTTATATTATAGGCAACTTTATATTATAGGCAACTTTATATTATAGACAACTTTATATTATAGACAACTTTATATTATAGGCAACTTTATATTATAGGCAACTTTATATTATAGACAACTTTATATTATAGACAACTTTATATTATAGGCAATTTTATATTATAGACAACTTTATATTATAGGCAACTTTATATTATAGGCAACTTTATATTATAGGCAACTTTATATTATAGACAACTTTATATTATAGGCAACTTTATATTATAGGCAACTTTATATTATAGGCAACTTTATATTATAGACAACTTTATATTATAGACAACTTTATATTATAGACAACTTTATATTATAGGCAACTTTATATTATAGACAACTTTATATTATAGACAACTTTATATTATAGACAACTTTATATTATAGACAACTTTGTATTATAGGCAACTTTATATTATAGACAACTTTATATTATAGGCAACTTTATATTATAGACAACTTTATATTATAAACAACTTTATATTATAGGCAACTTTATATTATAGACAACTTTATATTATAGACAACTTTATATTATAAACAACTTTATATTATAGGCAACTTAATATTATAGACAACTTTATATTATAGGCAACTTTATATTATAGACAACTTTATATTATAAACAACTTTATATTATAGACAACTTTATATTATAGGCAACTTTATATTATAGACAACTTTATATTATAGGCAACTTTATATTATGGACAACTTTATATTATAGGCAACTTTATATTATAGGCAACTTTATATTATAGACAACTTTATATTATAGGCAACTTTATATTATGGACAACTTTATATTATAGGCAACTTTATATTATAAACAACTTTATATTATAGACAACTTTATATTATAGGCAACTTTATATTATAGACAACTTTATATTATAGACAACTTTATATTATAGACAACTTTGTATTATAGGCAACTTTATATTATAGACAACTTTATATTATAGGCAACTTTATATTATAGACAACTTTATATTATAAACAACTTTATATTATAGGCAACTTTATATTATAGACAACTTTATATTATAGACAACTTTATATTATAAACAACTTTATATTATAGGCAACTTTATATTATAGACAACTTTATATTATAGGCAACTTTATATTATAGACAACTTTATATTATAAACAACTTTATATTATAGACAACTTTATATTATAGGCAACTTTATATTATAGACAACTTTATATTATAGGCAACTTTATATTATGGACAACTTTATATTATAGGCAACTTTATATTATAGGCAACTTTATATTATAGACAACTTTATATTATAGGCAACTTTATATTATGGACAACTTTATATTATAGGCAACTTTATATTATAAACAACTTTATATTATAGACAACTTTATATTATAGGCAACTTTATATTATAGACAACTTTATATTATAGGCAACTTTATATTATGGACAACTTTATATTATAGGCAACTTTATATTATAGGCAACTTTATATTATAGACAACTTTATATTATAGACAACTTTATATTATAGGCAACTTTATATTATAGGCAACTTTATATTATAGACAACTTTATATTATAGACAACTTTATATTATAGGCAATTTTATATTATAGACAACTTTATATTATAGGCAACTTTATATTATAGGCAACTTTATATTATAGGCAACTTTATATTATAGGCAACTTTATATTATAGGCAACTTTATATTATAGGCAACTTTATATTATAGACAACTTTATATTATAGACAACTTTATATTATAGACAACTTTATATTATAGGCAACTTTATATTATAGACAACTTTATATTATAGGCAACTTTATATTATAGACAACTTTATATTATAGACAACTTTATATTATAGACAACTTTATATTATAGACAACTTTGTATTATAGGCAACTTTATATTATAGACAACTTTATATTATAGGCAACTTTATATTATAGGCAACTTTATATTATAGACAACTTTATATTATAGACAACTTTATATTATAGGCAACTTTATATTATAGACAACTTTATATTACAGGCAACTTTATATTATAGGCAACTTTATATTATAGACAACTTTATATTATAGGCAACTTTATATTATAGACAACTTTATATTATAAACAACTTTATATTATAGGCAACTTTATATTATAGACAACTTTATATTATAGACAACTTTATATTATAGGCAACTTTATATTATAGACAACTTTATATTATAGGCAACTTTATATTATAGGCAACTTTATATTATAGACAACTTTATATTATAGACAACTTTATATTATAGGCAACTTTATATTATAGACAACTTTATATTATAGACAACTTTATATTATAGACAACTTTATATTATAGGCAACTTTATATTATAGGCAACTTTATATTATAGGCAACTTTTTATTATAGGCAACTTTATATTATAGACAACTTTATATTATAGACAACTTTATATTATAGGCAACTTTATATTATAGACAACTTTATATTATAGACAACTTTATATTATAGAAAACTTTATATTATAGGCAACTTTATATTATAGACAACTTTATATTATAGGCAACGTTATATTATAGACAACTTTATATTATAGACAACTTTATATTATAGACAACTTTATATTATAGACAACTTTATATTATAGACAACTTTATATTATAGGCAACTTTATATTATAGACAACTTTATATTATAGGCAACTTTATATTATAGACAACTTTATATTATAGACAACTTTATATTATAGACAACTTTGTATTATAGACAATTTTATATTATAGGCAACTTTATATTATAGACAACTTTATATTATAGACAACTTAATATTATAGGCAACTTTATATTATAGACAACTTTATATTATAGACAACTTTGTATTATAAACAACTTTATATTATAGACAACTTTATATTATAGACAACTTTATATTATAGGCAACTTTATATTATAGACAACTTTATATTATAGGCAACTTTATATTATAGACAACTTTATATTATAGACAACTTTATATTATAGGCAACTTTATATTATAGACAACTTTATATTATTATAGACAACTTTATATTATAGGCAACTTTATATTATAGACAACTTTATATTATAGACAACTTTATATTATAGACAACTTTATATTATAGTCAACTTTATATTATAGACAACTTTATATTATAGACAACTTTATATTATAGTCAACTTTATATTATAAACAACTTTATATTATAGACAACTTTATATTATAGACAACTTTATATTATAGGCAACTTTATATTATAGACAACTTTATATTATAGGCAACTTTTTATTATAGACAACTTTATATTATAGACAACTTTATATTATAGGCAACTTTATATTATAGACAACTTTATATTATAGGCAACTTTATATTATAGGCAACTTTATATTATAGACAACTTTATATTATAAACAACTTTATATTATAGACAACTTTATATTATAGGCAACTTTATATTATAGGCAACTTTATATTATAGGCAACTTTTTATTATAGACAACTTTATATTATAGACAACTTTATATTATAGGAAACTTTATATTATAGGCAACTTTATATTATAGACAACTTTATATTATAGACAACTTTATATTATAGACAACTTTATATTATAGGCAACTTTATATTATAGGCAACTTTATATTATAGACAACTTTATATTATAGGCAACATTTTATATTATAGGCAACTTTATATTATAGACAACTTTTTATATTATAGACAACTCGCGTTATTTGGGTCCTTTTTACGGATTTGCTTTATTTTAACTGCTTCAGATTATTCATCTTAACCACAATGGATTGGAATATTACCAAACTTCATCACTGTGAATTGAGATTGATTGAAATTTCGAATATATGTATAGTTTTTTTTTTTTTAATTTTCTTTGTTTCTTGATCTTACCAAAAGACTTCATTTCACTCTGGAATTACCAAAAATATAGCAGAAATGCAAATTTATTGTTTAGGATGAAATTTATTGTTTAGGATGAATGCACAATAGCACACAAAAAATCACTTGAGGCTCTTGATCGATCCTTGCAAGATTTGCTTGACAATGTCAGACCACATTGGAATGCAATAATATCGTTTGCAGGAGATTTCAGACAAACGTTACCTGTATTTCCTCAATCAATACTAGCAGATGAAATAAATGCTTGCCTCAAATACTCTACTTTTTGGTGCCATGTGAAGGCATTAAACTTCGATCAAAATATGTTGCAGAAAGATCGATCAGCGGAGGAAGTTTCGTATCAATTGTTGTAAATTGAGAAAAGTGTCGGCTGATCCGATATAAGGGTGAATTTCGTTGTTTCTGAAATTTAGTTACATCAAAAAAGTTGGCAAAAAAGTTTTTTCCGGATATTCAAATTAATTATAAGAATTCCAGTTTGCTAAGTGAACAAGCTATTCTTGCACTTCAAAACAAAGACGTCCATAAACTTAACGATATTATTCAGCTTAAAATTCCAAGCAAGGTAGTCACATGCAAGTCTGTCGACACTGTTATGGGCATAGATGAAGTGGTTAATTATCCAACAAAATTTTTTAATCCACTAGATTTGTCAGGGATGCCACCACATGCACTGCAATTGAAAATTGGCATACCAATTATCATGCTGCGAAATATAAACCAACCCAAGCTTTGCAATGGCACATGGCTTGCAGTAAAAAAATAATAATTCCTGAACAATATCATAGAAGAAACAATCTTGACAGGACCTTTCCCAAGTGAAGACGTCTTCATTCCATGCATTTTTATGATTTCACTGGATACTCCATTTCAATTTAGGAAATTGCAATTTCCAATTCGATTGTGGTTTGTAATCACCATCAACAAAGCTCAGGGACAATCTTTACAATTGTGCGGCTTACATCTACACATTGTCTTTTTGTCACAAGTACTTGGAAATTAAGCATATAAGAAACATATATTTTCTCATTTTGGGCGTTTTCCCATTTCGACAAATTGAACCACAGCAACGCATGGCAAGGTGCAGCTAGTATATATATATATATATATATATATATATATATATAAGTGATGGAACGATTCCAATATATTTCCCGATTCCAATACAATTCCCGATTCCATTACAATTATCGATTCCAATTCTGATTCTTTGTAAATCTCTAAATATTTCACGATGAAAGTGTTATTTTGTCCCGATTACTGTAAAAATACATCTTAAATGTGCATATATTTTCTCCACCCGTAAAAATACATTTGTGAGGGGGTGATTTAGAGATTTTAGTCTTACTGAAAGTTTAAAATCAATAAATATTTATTATTTTATCATTACTACAAGCAGTGGAAGATGTTTCTTAAACCAAAATCAAATAAAAAAGATAATTTAATTTAAGGAATCGGTTTTGGCATCAGAAAATAGGCAAAGAGGCTAAAATTTTTCCGATTCCTGATTCCAATCCCGATTAATCGTCCCAACACTAATATATATGATGTCAGACTATGGATACTCACTGTAAGGGTGCCTGCATATGAAATTTTTGTGACTCCACCAATCTCCAACCACACCTCTCCTTAGTCGACATTGCTGAATACCAGTGGCAAGGTGAGGTTCAGGACGAGTGGAAATAATGCAGAGATAAGCAAAAAGTACATACAGCGCCTAAATTTCCTAAATGGTCACCCATCTGGTACTAGCCAGGCTCAATGCTGCTTAACTTATATACAGCATAATCACTGGTATATATATACATATATATACATATATTACTACTATTAAAAGTAAGAATCAATTACTAAGATTTCAGCACAAAAGTGGAGTTTACAAAGGCGGGTAATTTTTTTTTATTATTTTTGTTGCATTTTTTTTATAGATTTTATACTGAAAAACTGCCGAGTCTTAACGAAAAAAAAAAACAAAAAAAAAAAAAACGGTGTCAGTATATGAAGAACTGGCACTGCAGGCAGATTATGAGTCCAGATGTTCCATCTTTCAGATGCCAAAGTCTGAAGATTGGTTCTATTGGCAGAAATACATGAGAAATTAACCAAAAGAAATAAAATGGGAAAATTGCAGACAGAAATAAGAAAAACATGTTTGAGATATCGAATGTGTAGAAAATTCAATAAACATGTTTGGAGGTTTGTCATCGGAAAATTGAAATTGGTGGTAGCTGCAAGAGTAACATATTATGGATTAAAGAAACTATTTGTTTTGGAATTAGACTAGCAAGGAGACCTGACGTTGCTTCGGATTAGATGAGGATCAACGAATGTTTCACACTTCCGATATTTTTATTATAAATGGAATCAATGAAATCGTCCATTTTTCAATCAAAGCAATCGATTGCCTGCTCTAGTCATGGGCCACTGCAGTTCATCAGGAGGGGGGAGAGCTTATGCCATACTAATAATCAGGAGGTATTAGAAATGGCAAAGTCTCTAATAAGAACAGTACGAAAAAGATAAATGAAATTCATGGGTCATGTCTACAGAAAAAGCCGAATAAAACAGATTAGTTTGATGGGAAAGATCGTGGGTAGAAGAAGCAGAGGATGACAGCGAGAAACATACATTGACAATCTGAATACCTGAGCAACGTCAAAAATGAGGAGCAACAATGAATTCATGAATGGAGAGAGAGAGATAGATAGATAGATAGATAGATAGATAGAGAGAGAGAGAGAGAGAGAGAGAGAGAGAGAGCACTTGATAATGATGATGTTATGAATCGTTGTCATCATCATCATCATGTTCAGTTTCATGTCCGCTTTACATGCTGGCAGGTGTTGGACGGCTTTTAGAAATAGACTTCCAAACTAATCTATCTCAGCCCAAGTCTTTATGTATCCGTCTTTCGTTCAGATTCACCTGTAGCAGCAAAAAATTGAGTTGCACCAAACTCCTTTTCTGCAAAGCACTTTTTTCCAACACTACATCCACTAATAATCACTTTAGTCTCGGAAACATTCGCGAAATGAATATTCATTATCTACTATATAAAGACGGTTGTCTGTGTGTATGTCTGTATGTCCAGCTAAAAGTTAAAAAAAACCCTACAAAATGAACTACCACCAAGTTGGTATTGTCTTGACCAGCCTTACCCTGGATGAATAATATCTAAAATTATTAGTGTTTATTATGTGCTGATTTGAGAAGAAAATGCTGACTAATTCTAAGAGTTGTGCATGTGTGTATGTCCAGCTAGAGAGAAAATGGCGGAGGAGAAAGAAAGGTTTCAGGGTGGGAGAAAACGAGAACGAAGAAAAGTTGAAGTTTCAGGAGAAATGTTACAGTTTTGCCCCGGGTAACGTTTTTCGTTTTTTTTTTTTTTTCTGGGGGATTTCCAACGCTACAACCATTCATCATCATTTTGCTCTCAGAAACATTCACTCTCAGATTTTTACGTTCCATAGAATTTCTTCAAGTCTTTAACCGGTATTGCACGATAATACTGTTGGAATATAAGTTATTTTATTTCACAGTTCATTTATTAAACACTAGCAGTGAGATCCGACGTTGCCCGGGATTGAAAAATGATCAACGAATGTTTCACACTCCCATATTTTTAATTTCATTGAAATCGGTGAAATCGACCATTTTTAAGTCAAATCGATCGATTACCTGCTCTATTTGGGGACCCATCACAGTGCACTGGGATGAAGCTCAAATGCCTCTCGAAGTGACTTAGTCCACAATACATTGTAGTTTATGTTGTATCATAAAGAATCTACTGTTGATTTTAGAAAATTATTTTTATATATAATGGCTTGTATTAAAGTTTAAAATCAAAATGTCAAGTATCATATTTCAATTGTGCTTTAAACAGAACCATTCATTTCGAACGCGCCCCTGTCATATCAAGGAACCTACTTTTGCTTTTATATCGCTTCTGTGTTGTTAATGGCTTGATTGTAAGTTTTAAATGAAAAAGTATCATGGTGCAATTGTACTTTAAACAGAAACATTCATTTCGAATGCGCCCCTGTCATACCAAGGAACCTACTTTTGCTTTTATATGCCTGGCTTTTCTGCTTGTGTGGGAATAAAGCTTTTCAAATGCACTTGTGATGCTAGGCTATGCAAGATATTAACTTTGGTAAAAAATCGCCTGTACCTTCTTTCATCGGATTATTTCGATTATCGATACATTTCGATACAAAACCTATCTAAGAACGCTGCCAGATACATAAAGTTCCTTCGTGTGAAATTTCATAAAAATCGGCTCAGTCGTCTTCGAGTCCATAGGGAACAGACTCACACACATACACACAGACGCACACACACACACAGATGCACACACACAGACACACATACAGACACACATACAGACACACATACAGACACACACACAGACGCACACACACACACAGATGCACACACACAGACACACACACAGACACACACACAGACACACACACAGACACATACAGGCACACATACAGACACACACACAGACACATATACACACACAGGCACATATACACACACAGACACACACATAGACACACACACAGATAAAGTTCGTTTTATAAAATAGTAGAGATACGTATGTTGTTTTGCGATGCCAGTAAGTAGCGATTATGCTAACTAGTATGTATTTCAGCAAGCAAAGTACATGTCAGAATAACAGAAATACATCCAACTGCAAGTGGAGGAGGAGGAGTGAAAGGTTAACAAGCAGGAAAGGTGGCAAAGATTTACTGCTTAGACAAAAAGTGCTAGAATTATAGGTGTCGATAGGTAATGGCGATATGCCTTCGAGGAGAGAAACAAGAGGATTTAAAAAAAAAGTTCAAATCAGAAAGTGAGACAGACAAGATGTGCCCAGCAACGTAGATAATCTAAGTGAATGCTGCCTTAAAACTCTGCTCGTGTGTCACCATCTTAAGACTAACTTTGAAAAAGAAGTTAATGCACAATTAGAATCAGATATTGGATTCTCCTCTAATTAACAAGATTCATTTCCAATGCACCCCTGTCTTATAAAAGAGCCAACCATTGGTTTTATAAAATTATTTTTTACATAATTCCATGAATTAAAGTTTAACGTACAAACGTCACGTTCTCATAGGTCAATTGTTCTCTAAAAAGAAACATTCATTTCAAACGGGCCTATGCTTTATAAAAGAATCGGTCAATTTTATAGACTGGGCTTGTGTAAGGATAAAACTTCTCAAAAGCACTTGTGATGTTAGGTTGTAAAAAAGTGTTAACGTTGACCAAAATCGGACTTCCTGCTTTAATTGAATTTTTTCGATTATCGATTTTCGATACTTATAAGACGTATTCCAATACAAAATCTCCGTGAGAATATTCCCACACACATCAAGTATTTTCATGTGAAATTTTAAAAGAATCGCTCCAGATGTTTCCGAGTCCATAGCAAACAAACTCGCATACAAATAAACAAAGTTTCTTTTATTCATAGAGATAATAAGATGCATCCTACAGAACAATAACATGTTAGGAATATCGTTTATTGGTGGTTCAGATTTTTCATTTTGTGAGAAACTCATGTGAGAGGTCTGACAGTAGCGTAATTATAATAATCTCTAACCCTTTACAGGCAGCATCAAAGGGGAACAACTCAGCAGTGCTCAGAACTGCTAGAATCGATTCCCTACAATACAAACAATACATTCGATACATTTTAGGGATCTCACTATATGTAATTGTTATCAGTGATTTGGGATGTGATGATGGTCAGCATCTAAGGATGTGGATTTATGACCTGGGTGTTTCAAGTTCAAATCCAATTGGTTCCATGAAATCTGCAATCTAATAGGTCTCACCTTGTCAACTAAGCTCCAACCCCTGTCCCATCACCACAATGTGGCATCCTCGTGCCTGTTTAACAAGTATTTTAATGGAATGTGCTTCTTGTTTCCTCTCGATGTGCATATCCCTGACAAATCCACTTAGCAACAAAATCACACCCCTTCACTGTTGAGGTCCCTAAATGCCAGAAAGTTTTCTACTCTAATAGTTCTTATCTCGAATAGCTAGATTTTGGAATTCCTTTCCTGCTACCGTCTTCCTTTACTGTACTGATATGCAGACGTTTAAATGTAACATAAACAAACATCTTGTTAATCTTTCCTAGGCATGGTCCCAAATAGTAGCCCCTTACGTCCAAGTGGCAATATGCCTTGTTAAGGGTGAACGTGAGTAAAACAAAAAAAAATAATTTTCACTTAGGATGCTGCAACCTTCACATGATCTCCCCTGTAAGTATCCAATGTTTTTTTAGAAAGAATTCTGAATAGGAAAATATCGGAGAAACCAATGCTAACAATAGAATCTTCGGAATCATATGATGATGATGATGATGATGATGATGACGACGGCGACAATGATTTGTATGCTAGTATTTATATTCTCTTCTGTCAATATTTCTGGATCCGCTTCAGCATCCAATTTTGACTTCTTTGTCAAAGAAGCTAAAAATAATTTACTTTGGCGTTCAATATATAATCATATCGATACATTGATTTCCTCTCCAATCGAATATCAATAAAAAAAAAGATATATCCAAAGCTGCATTCAAATTGAATCAACGAGATGAGTTAAACCGTATTGAGATTCTATTTAATTTATTGTTTATTTTTAGATTTGATCAATTGATAAGTAATGGACTGTCCAAAAGAATTAGACTAAAACCATATTTCGCATAAATATTGCATTCTCATAAGCAAATTAGATAGATTAATGTCATGGATGCAAAAAAAAAACAAAAAAAAAAAAAAAACAACAACAACAACAACAGCAACAGCAGCATCATCATCATCATCATCATCATCATCATCATCATCATCATTATTATTATGATGATGATGATGATGATTTCGTTTATCAATGTTTCCCTGAAAAGAGATGGGATTCATTTCCAGAGGATTTCCCTCAATCCCGGCTTCAAACCAGGAGCTTCAAAGATCAAGGGTTTTCCTAAGGATGTTGGTGGTACCTATAATTGCAGAGGTCCGAAGACCGCCTAAAACATTGGGGGTTCGTAGTTTTTTCAATTGTCCTTCCAGATGACTTGATACTACTCCTAGCGCATTAACTACGACCGGAATTATTTGTGTTTTAACCCCGTGTATACGCCTTATCTCCAATCCCAATGGAGCATAATTGCTCCACTTCTCATTCTCCTTCTCCCTCACATTCCTGTCCCAGGGTACTGACGTCTACAATCTGCCAGTTTTTTAGACTACTACGACTACTACTAATAATAATAACATTAATCATAATAATATGTTGTCACTCATTTTCCAGGGAACACCACAGGCTGTTTTCAGGGAAAGATCTCTGAAGACCTGTGTGAAAGCTCCTTGTGAGCCAATAATAATAATAATAATAATAATAATAATAATAGCAGCAGCACTAGGAACAATACTGTAAAACTTTGAAATAAGAATATGAGTGATTGGAATCAGAGGGATGGCTTATAAGATACAACATATAACAATGATAAAAACGGCTGAAATATTAAGGAAAACCCTTGAATGCAGAAACTAACACACATGAGCTACAGGCACAAGCCGGACATATTGAAACTTCTGTTACGAGAACAGGTCCCCTGTTCTTGTAAGTAAAAATGAGATAGGATAGTCCGAGAATTCGAACCTGGGAAGCTAGGTTTGGAATTAAGATTCAGGAGAGTTTTAAAATAAATAAGCAAATATGTTCAGTGAAAAGGAATTTGTTGTTTAGAAATGCTATTGTGGAAAGGAATTTGATGATTCAATTGTGTTTATGAAAATGAAATTAAAATAAGGAATTTGAAAACGAACAATAGCAAATGTTAAACATATTGGAAAATAGGTTAGACCAAAAATAGGTTAGAGAATTCTTGTTGGAGATATGTGTGAGCAGGCACGTGAGTCCAGATTCATGTTGTTGGCTATGCAATGACGTCATGGCTAAGAGATGAGTTCTCAATATAGTTGGAGTTTTAGTGAGTCAAACAGACAGAGTCAAGATAGAGTCGAGACAGAGTAGACAGAGTCGGACAGACGGAGCTGACATTGGTTAGAAGGAATCTCCTTTTGGAAGCGAAAGGTTAGAAGTTGAAATCATGTAGGACTTTAGATTCCTTGATGTGAAATCATTGACCGGTCAAAAAATAAAGGAACATCATCATTTTGTGACTGCCGTCTTGTGTTGTGTCATTCTACAAAAAACAAAGGTAATGTGAATCATTTATATCAACTTGTGTTCCACTCATCTGTATAATGAACTTTGTGTAGAAACCCATCTAAGTAATGTGTCTCGTCATCATCTTAAGAATGTGTCTCCCTCACCTATCAAGAAATAATGACTGTTCCTTTCATAAGAACCGATTTTCATCTCTAAAGTATAGTGTCAAGGAGGATGGAAAGACCGAGGAAAGAAAGCGCGAGTCAGACCTTCGCTGGATGAATGCAAAGAGGACTGAGACCTTCCTGCCCAAATTCCAGTGAAGAACAATGGTCACTGCCAATGAGAAATTAATGGTAAGCAGCCATTGCGGTAACACACATTCATCTGCAAAGATTATAAAAAGAGGTGGAGAGTACTGAAAATATGGGGAGACTTGTTGTCACTCAGACTCTAGAGAACACCACAAGTTGTTCTCAAAGAGAAATCTTTGATAATGTCATGTGTGACTACTCCTGGTGAGTAATAATAATAATAATAATAATAATAATAATAATGATGATGGTAGATTTGACAAGTGGTTTGAGAAAATTGTGATTCATTGTAATGTTGAAATATTTCAAAAGACTACCTTGTTGGGAATCGCCAGAATCTTGCGGAAAGTGTTGGAAGACTGAGAAAAGAAGATGCTGATAATCTATGGTTATTTGTTATGATCCGCCTATCAGTATAAAATCAGCAATACCAATAGCCAGACACAAAATGTGAATAATAATATGATGGTGGTGATGATGATGATGATGATGATGATGATGATGAGGAGGAGGAGGAGGAGGAGGAGGAGGAAGAAGAGGAGGAGGATAATGACAACATAGTCTGATTCAACCATTAAAATGACATGCTGAGTCAGCATTTTAAACCGTGATGTCGGGGAATGAAATGCATATGTAGGCATACATTTTGTGAGAAGAAGAAGAGGAAGAGAAGAATAGAAGATAAAAACAGAATGAAAAGAAAAAGACGCATAGCGAGTAGGAAGCTATGCTTGGCAAGCACACGACGGCTCTTCCTCTTACCACTTGAATTCAATTGTTATATCTGGTGCCGTGTATTAACAGCCAGCTGTATCTGGTGCCGTGCATTGACAGCCAGCTGTGGTGCCGTGATATGGCGGTTAGAAAAAGAGAACATACCTGTGGCGACTACCATGGTAATGAAGGAAATAACTCGACTGAGCTCCAATCTTTGGTTCCTCTTTGTAAGACATTCACAGCAAGAACGCATTTTTTATCATAATGCCACCAAACAATAAAGATATACCATTATATTTTATACACATTGCTAGTATCTCTCTACTCGATCGTTATTTCCATCGTAGATGCTCGACTGAGCTACAATCTTTTGTCAATCATTTGTAAAGCATTTGCAACGATAACTCCTCTTCTACCACAACTTCAAATTTCTGGAATAAATATTTTTAATGAAAGTTAAAGTTTCAAAAATATTAAAGTGTCTATTAAAGAGGAGGAGGAGGAGGAGGAGGAGGAGGAGGAAAAACTGTAGAAGATAAAGGAATAGAATGAAAAGAAGAAGAACCACGGAATGGGCTCGACTGAGCTCCAATCTTTGGTTCATTCTTGTAACACATACACAGCAGTAACTCATCATGTTACTAACACAAAATAAAAAATCAAGTGAAATTTCCATCGACAGAGCGTCTTTGCAAAGCCTTACTCTCTGTAGAACACATTACAACAGGATTTCTTCCCTGCAGGTTACGCATGTAATGTTGTTCGGGAACCAACACTTTGTAGCCTCAGTCGCAAAGCAGATAAAGAATAGAAAAGAACTTTGACTTGCTCTTTTTTTATTTTTTTTATTTATTTTTTTTTTAAATGGGGGTCACCATTTATCAAGGCCCGAAGGCCACTCGGGGATAAGGGTTATTGCGTGTACAGTAATCAATGAGATAGTATTGTAGTGATCATTAGTATTGGGGGTTTTGATAGAGTGTCTTACTTAAGGGGGCGGTTTGTCAGGAGTTTGTTTATGTTGGACTTGAAGACGTCCAAGTTGTAGTCAGGTGGGAAACAGGCAAGCGGCAGAGAGTTCCACTGGCGTGCAGTTCTAAGAAAAAAGCTTTGCTCATGGAATCTACGTTTAGATTTAGGCACAGATAGAGAGTGGGGAAAATTATTGACAGTAGTTTCAGCCAGACGGGTGTTTCTCATGAAAGATTAGCGAGGGGGGACGAGGAATTGGAGCTCATTTTTCATACAACATTTATTTCCTCATTCTCTCTATACCGTTGTGATGTCCCCCCACGCGATTGTCTTCTCGAACTTGTTCTTGACTGTGCTCTCAAACATGATCCACATTGCGAATGTGATCTCTTAAGTTTTTATTTTTCCACATTATTATTATTATTATTATTATTATTATTATTATTACCATCATCATCATTATTATTATCATCATTATCATCATCATTATTATTATCATCATTATTATCATCATTATTATTTTCATTATGATTATTATTATTATATCATTATTATTATTATTATCATTATTATAGTTTTCATTATTATTATTACTATTATTATTACCATCATTATTATTATTAAACAGGCGGGAAATAACAACATTCCAAATGAAAAAGATGCAAGGAAGTTCTGGAGTGGGATTTAGTCCGTCGAAGGGCGATATAATGAGAAGGCTAGCTGGTTGGGAGAGGTCAGAAAAAGGCTATCAGAAATGCAGCAGATGAAAAACGTTGAGATAACCATCGATGACGTTAAGGCTGGCATAACAAGGATGACAAACTGGAAGGCACCTGGTCCAGATGGAGTGATGGGCTTCTGGTTTAAACCGTTCCCATGCCTTTATCCACCTATAGCTGCTGCTCTGCAAAGGGTTGTAGAGTTGGGAGATGTACCTGATTGGCTTGTGAAGGGAAGAACAACACTGATTAGGAAAGATCCTGCAAAAGGAACAGATGCCAATAATTATAGACCAATTACATGTCTGCCATTGATGTGGAAACTGTTGACTGGAATATTTGCGGAGAAAATTTATGAACATCTAGAGAGTAATGGTGTTTTTCCTGACGAAAAAAAGGGGTGCCGGAAAGGCTCGAGAGGTACTAAAGAGCAACTACTAATTGATAAAGCAATAATGCAGGATGTGAAGAAGAAGAAGAAGAAGAAGAAGAAGAAGAAGAAGAAGAAGAAATCTGAGCGTAGCATGGATCGATTACAGAAATGCTTATGACATGGTTCCTCATTCATGGATACGTGAAATACTATTGATGATGAAGGTTGCTGAGAATGTGGTAGGGCTTTTGGAGACAAGTATGGCTAAATGGAAAACGGTGCTGACAGCAAACAGAGAAGAGATGGGGCAGGTTGGCATTAAACGTGGGATATTTCAAGGAGATTCGTTATCGCCACTTCTTTTTGTAATGATAATGATGCCACTGAGCATCCTCTAGAAGGGAGAAAAACTGGGGTATAACTTTAGATCTAGTGACAGACGCCTCAACCATCTACTGTTTATGGATGATTTGAAAATATTCGGTAGAAATGAAAAGGAAATGGAGAGACTGGTAGTACTTGTGAGGACATACTCAGAAGACATTCGGATGGAGTTTGGGATTAGTAAATGTGCGGTGCTGGTGATGAAAAGAGGAGTAAAGGTTCATTCGAATGGAATAGTGCTGCCAAATGGAGAAATCATGAAAGAAATAGAAGATACAGGATATAAGTATTTAGGAGTGCTTGAGGGTGTAGGCATCATGAACAGAGAAAGGAAGGAGAAAGTCAGGAAGGAGTATCTTAGAAGAGTGAAACTAATTGCAAAGTCGAAACTGTATGGAAGAAATCTAATGAAAGCAGTAAATTCATGGGCAGTCAGTGTTTTGAGATACAGTGCGGGAATTTTAGAATGGTCTGACAAGGATTTGCATGCCATGGATATCAAAACAAGAAAAGTTTTAGCAATGTTTGGTATATTTCACATTCGAAGTAGCGTAGCAAGGCTGTATCAAAAGAAGAAAGATGGTGGGAGCGGATTGAAAAGTGTAAAAGATTGTGTTAGAACCGAGGAGATGTCGTTGAAGGAGCATGTGGTTAGAAGTGGGGAGTGGATGCTTAAGGTTGTGGCCAATGAAGTGGAGGTATGTGAGACCAAGGCTGATTATGTGAAACGTATGGATAGAGAAAGGACAGAGGAACTGGCTAGGAAGAAAATGCATGGAAGGTTCTTCCAGGATATAGCAGAAGTGGCTGATGAAAGATCATGGCAATGGCTTAGAGCTGGGTATCTGGCTAAGAGTACTGAAGCTTTTGTTTGTGCAGCACAAGAGCAGGCATTAGGAACACGATTGTTCAAAAAAGTGGTTCTAGGAGAGGAAAATGCTGCAGAATGCCGGATTTGTGGTAAGACCTAAGAGTCAATTGCGCACCTTGCAGCAGGGTGTAGTGGACTGGCCCAGAGAGAGTATCGCAAAAGACATGATCGCATGGGACTCCGGATATATTGGGAGGTGTGTAAGAGGGTTGAGGTGAAGTGTGCTGGAAAATGGTTTGAGGAGGTGCCTTATGAAGTGAGAACAAGTGAGGATGGCAAGGTAGAGGTATGGTGGCACAAAAGTGTCATAACGACCAAGCAATTGGAACATAATCGTCTGGATTTGGTCGTCATTGACAAGGTTTCAAAAAAAACTGGCAGATTGTAGACTTCTCAGTACCCTGGGACAGGAATGTGAGAGAGAAGGAGAATGAGAAGTGGAGCAATTATACTCCATTGGCATTAGAGATAAGGCGTATACACGGGGTTAAAACACAAATAATCCCGGTTATAGTTGGTACACTAGTAGTAGTATCAAGTCGTCTGGAAGGACAATTGAAAAAACTACAAATCCCCGATGTTTTAGGCGGCCTTCAAACCTCTGCAATTATAGGTACCACCAACATCCTTAGGAAAACCCTTGATCTTTGAAGCTTCTGGTTTGAAGCCGGGATTAAGGGAAATCCTCTGGAAATGAATCCTATCCCTTTCCAGAGAGGCGTTCATAAGCGAAATCAGAATTATTATTGTTATTATTATTATTATTATTATTATTATTATCGTCATTATTATTTTCAATATTATTATTATTATCATCATTATTTTCAATATTATTATTATTATCATCATTATTATTATTATTATTATTATCATTATTATTATTATTATTATTATTATTATTATCATCATTATTATCATCATCATCATCATTATTATTATTAATATTATCATTATTATTATTATTATTATTATTTGTATTTCGATGTCAACATTCTTTATCAGATCTGTTGTTGGAAGTTTAAGGCCGTCTGAGTGGACTAGCTTGCCTCTTTTCATCACAAGAATTGCACATTTGGATATGCAAATTCCATCCTGATGTCATTACTAAACAATCTGATCATGTTCACCAAGGAATCAAACTGGTTCTCATCCTTTCCAAGCACTTTAAGGTCATCCATAAATAATAGATGATTCTTTTTAGATTTCCTACCCTGCATTCACATTCTTTAAAAGAAATGTCAACAGGATCAAGCTGATTACCAAAATCATTATTATTATTATTGGCTCACATGGAGCTTTCAAACAAGTCAACAACCGATCTGATTGGAAACCTGTGGTGTTCTCTGGAAGCTGAGTAACAACAAGTCTCTCCAGACGTCCAGCTCTCTCCACCTCCTTTGATAGCATTTGCAAATAAATTTGCGCCATCGCAACAGCCTCTTACCATTGATTTCTTGCTGGCAGTGCCCATTGGTTTATACTGGAATTTGAGTGGCACTCAGCCTTCCCAAGGTCCCAGTTCTCTTCGCGCTTGTCCAGCAGAGGTCTGGCCAGCGCTCTCTCCTCGGTCTTTCCATCCTCCTTGACCTTTCTTGGCTCTTTGGTATCACTTTGCTATTGGGGAAGATGCATGATGGGGGGTGTAGAACTTGTAGATATGCAGCTTCAATGTTCTTTATTTCCTGTAACGCTTCTTGGTTATATTGTATTCTTGTGTTATTCTCCGCAATCAAGGGTTTTCCTTAATATTTCAGCCATTTTCATTATCGTTAGTCATTGTATTTTTGCAGCCATTCCTCTGATTCCAATTTCTGCCATTCTTTTTTCAAAGTTTTTCGGAATTGTTCCTAGTGCTCCTACTATTATCGGTACTATTTTGATTTTCTTCATTATCCAAATCCCTTTTAACTCTCTGGCTAGCTCTGTGTATTTGCTTCGTTTCTCCTTTTATTTCATACTCACACTGTGGTCAGCTGGAACATCAAAGTCTACGATTTGACAGAATTTTTCTTTCTTGTTAATTATTACGACATCTGGTCCTCTTGCTTGGATGGGTGTGTCCGTCTGTATGTCCATGTCCCATAGGATTTTGTGGTTCTCGTTTTTGAGTGCTGTTGTGAGTTTATGCTTGTACCATTTGTCTGTACACTCAAAATGCAGTCGTTTACACAATTCCCAGTGCACCGCCCTCCCCACTTGGTCATGCCTGTTTTTGTATTCCTTTTGGGCCAGTTTGCTGCATTCACTTACTATATGATTTATCGTTTCGTCTCTTTGTTCACAGAGTCTACATTTTCTGTTTTCTTGTGTTTTATCGATCTTTGCTTTGATATGGTTGGTTCTTATCGAGTTATCTTGTGCTGCAGTTATTATAGATTCAGTTTCTCGGTTTATATGTCGTTTTCGCATCCATGTCCAAGTATTTTCATTATTCTCATCTTTTATCATTCTTATGAATCTTCCGTGTTCTTTCTCTTCCCATTTCTCTTTTCTCGTTTTGTAATTTTCTTGATCTGTTTTGTTGGTTTATTATTATTATTATTATTATTATTATTATTATTATTATTATTACTTCGTATGCATAACCATCTTAAAATCAAATGTCATAAACGTCAAGTTCATAGAATAAACTGTAACTCATTATCCGATTGATCATCACCTCATCGCATCATATAACCAAACATATTCTGAAACTACAGATCAAAGTCTTTGGATAAGTATGATTCAGTTTCAACAAAAGTGTTAAAAAAATATCGTGGGATCTGGATTTTTTTTTTTTTTTACATGGAGGTCACCACTTATCAAGGCCCGGAGGCCACTCAGGGATAAGGGTTATTGCGTGTACAGTAATCAATGAGATAGTATTGTAGTAATCATTAGTATTGGGGGTTTTGATAGAGTGTCTTACTTAAGGGGGCGGTTTGTCAGGAGTTTGTTTATGTTGGACTTGAAGACATCCAAGTTGGAGTCAGGTGGGAAACAGGCAAACGGAAGAGAGTTCCACTGGCGTGCACTTCTGAGAAAGAAGCTCTGCTCATGGAATCTACGTTTGAATTTAGGCACAGATAAAGAGTGGGGAAAATTATTGACAGTAGTTTCAGCCAAACGTGTTTTTCATGAAAGATTGGCGAGGGGGGACAAGAGATTGAAGCTCAGATGAGCACTTGCCATGGAAGTAACGATAAAACAAAGATAGGCTTGCAACGTCTCTTCTGTGGGAGAGAAGTTGCAGGGAAGAGAAAAGGGCATTCCCCACTAAGCCACAAAGTCTATTTTGTACTCTGTCAAGGCAGGATAGGCTGCTTTTATCAGCTCCTGGCAAGATGTGGCAGCTTGACTCCATCCTTGGACATAGTTGGTTTTTATGCAGATAGAGAATTGCATCAGTAGTGAGATATCTTCTGGAGCGGTAAAAGAATCCCACCATTTTCCCAGCGTCCTTGGCAATAGACTTGATGTACGTGTTCCATTTCAGATCAGTAGTAAAGGTCAAGCCAGAAGCTTATCAAAACATGGAGCCTCCCCAAGGCGAGAGTCATCCATTTCAATTGATGCCAGATGGGGGATCAGAGCGTTGATGATGTAAAGATAGAAGCTTGGTTTTGGATGCATTAAAGTAACCAGCCACCTCTTCCCCCACTGTACCACACGCTCAAGATCAGAGGAGAGAGAATTAGAGAGAACTTTGTCATTTACGGCCTTTGATGTGTTTGATTTGTGCTGAATGGAAATATATCAAAATTTCTAACGAGGATAGAACTTTGGAATTTCCATGGGTGTCGAAAAAATATAAATACAAACGAAAAGTCGTTTTATGTTGCGCTTCATTTTTTAGTTTCCCCCTCACACCCATTTCTCTTGCACGAATTGGTGAGCGCAATCTTTTACGTTCTATTTATTTAAACGATACTTTTCAAAGTACATAATACTCTTCAACGATGATTGCAGTTATAATTCACTTAATAAAACTTATCATTCAGCTTCTAGATTTACTCTCTTTACTCTAGAATTTTCTTTTTTCTTTGCTATTTACTGTAAAACATTATCCTCGGCCCATTGAGTATATATGCCAAATTTGGTTAAGGTAATGATCATAGTTTGACAAGCAACACTTGCGTAGATACAAGAATAAATTCTATTAAACATAAAAGGCCAAAAAAGAAAAAAAAGATAGAGTAAGAGGGGGTAAACCAGATTGATCATCAACAATGGTTAAATATAAAAACAAAATAAACAAGCAGAGAAATGGAGTAAAGGGTGGGGTGAACCAAATTGATCAGCAACGATCTAAGAGATTCCAGAATGCTTGGACAATTTTAAAGGTTCAAAGATCAAACAATTACCACAAGTGAAATGTCTCCCTTTATTTTGAGATAACACTTCAGACAAAACTTGGAAAACAAATGACAGCAATACTATGTCGTTGGTTGTGATACCACGGGGAAAATATTTCATAACTATGAATATATATTTTCTGCTTTTTATTCCAGTTTCTGTCAACGGCTAATTCTTTTTTTTTTTTTTATATATAATTATCAAATCCCAAATGCCACCTGAGGATAAGACATGTTATTAGAGGATTGACTCACCAAAAATAATTTAATATTTGACTTGAAAACGACCGGGTTGTAGGAAACTGAGAAGCAGCCCTGTGGTATTGTGTTCTATTGATGGGTAGTTCTTGGAGAGACACGTTTCAGGTTTTGAATTAAAAAAAAAAAAAAAAAAAAAAAGAATTAAATTCTTTTTCAACAAGGCCAACAATTGTTTAATTAGGTGAATACATAAAACTCCTGATGTCAACAAAAACAGAAGGCGACATAATCCTAAAATAAAAATAAAAAACTTCAGACTATCAAAAAGACTATAAATATTTTGTAGAGCAGAAAGAATAAAGTACACGTTTCTCATAAAAGTTTGGTTTAGTTTAAGTTTACACAGAGGTAGAAAGGGAAACTATTTTCAGTGGTTGTAGCTAGACAAGTTCTTGCTGTGAATGCTTTGCAGAGAATGAACCAAAGTTGGAGCTCTGTAGAGCACTTGCCTTGAAACCAATGATAGAGTATAGGAAGAACAGCTATTTCTCTTCTTTTATTCAGAATTTTACTGAGTTAAGTTAATGATAGAAAACGAAACAGATCAGTTCATAATGTGTAAAAATGGTGAACTTCATTAACAGTTGTTATTATCACGTTTGCTTAGTCAAGCACGAAAATAAGTAGACTTTAAAAATTAACATGTATAACCTAGTGCATATGAGCACGTGTGAAGATGTCGGCGGAAGCAAAGGATGGCTGGCTTGTGGGGAGATTAGCAGTAGCAGCAGTAGCTGAAAAACACGAATATGCAAATTAGGAGATGTGCGCGAGAGGAAGAACAAAAAAGGAGAAAAAATGCACCACATGGTGGTGATGGGGGGGGGAGAATAAAGTCGACGTTAAAGAAAATAGATGTGTAAAGTCGAGGACAAGAATGGGCTGGCTGTGGCCGGCATGAGAGTGGAGGAAAGAGAAACGTGTACCAAGCTAATTGGACATGTGAGAATGAGGGGCTTTTTGATTGGTGTTGAGGCGGGAGAGTAACGTTTGGTAAAATGAAAAAATGCTGACTCAGATTTTTATTTTTATGGATTACTCATTGCATTTGCACCCCCATCCCCTGACGTGCATACCTGCAACAAACCTGTTTAACACAAAATCCCATGTCTTAACCTTAGAGGTCCCTAGATAACGGAAAGTCTACTATAATAACTTCTTCCTTCGGACTACTAGACATTGAAATTCTATTCCTGCTTCCCTGACAGTACTGACATGCAGAAGTTTAAATACATTCCAGCACTTTAAAATGTTAATTATCGTTATAACTATCATAATTATTACTCACGAGGAGTTTTCACACAAGCCATCAAAGATTTCTCTTTGAAAATAACCTACGGTCTTCTGTCTTCCTATCTCTACTAATCGTCTATTATTGCTGTAGATTCGTGCTAGGGGTCACAAATGAAAGAAACCACAAGTAGTGTAAAGTGTATAAAATACAATATGTATTTATCATAAAGAATACAGGAGCCACTAAAGTGGTATGGAGGAACGTGTTCGTAGCATGCGGTTAAACATGGTATGAATGTCTCCATTTAGTCTCTGAAACCAGTAGTATTTATAGGACTGGTTGATACCCCACTACAATTATATAAATCTCACCTGTCTGTTAGTGTGTGTGTGTGTGTGTGTGTGTGTGTGTGTGTGTGTGTGTGTGTGTGTGTGTGTGTGTGTGTGTGTGTGTAAATGTATGTATGTTTGTATGTCTGGCTAAAATTTCGTCACACGCAATCAACACTGACATAATTGGTGTCGTTTGAAAGCTCAGTCTCTCAGCTCACAAATGTCCAAAAATTGGGCAAAAACATTCATTCTTTCACCGTCAACTGGGCCGTTTTTTACAAGGAGGAGGCACTTTTTTTGTCAACATTTTTGCAAAGTCATCATACGCCTTGCAATGACTAAGCTTAATTTTAACGGCAACGTCATATGTCACGGTGGGTGCAGCAACTCAAACATTCACTTTTTTTTTACTTCCTTTTTCTCTTAGCATTATAAGTTCGAGCCTGCCTGCTTGCTACTGTTTTTTTTGCATTCATCTCTAGGTTGCATATATTGACCATATGAGACTCTAAGAAAGTAACCCCTATCAAATGTATGTGTGTCAAAAGTAGAAATGCGTCATTGTATTCCTGACACTGGGAATGGTGGTGACTATGTAGAAAAATAACTTCTTGGGCACAAAAAGTCGCTCATTTTAATGGTACTGCTCTCGTCTTCATAGCTCTTTAACTTTTTGAGTTAAAAAATAGGAGGCTTTACTTTTGGAATGACCTGCATTAGTTAATGATTGATGTACTGTTATGTTTTGAAAGTTTGTCAGTGTTTTCCGCTTATAGAAAGAAACATTTGTAAAAAGTATTTTTTTTTTTACATAGGAGTCACCACTGATCAAGGCCCGGAGACCACTCGAGGATGAGGTTTAATGGGTGTACAGTAGTCAATAGGTTTATAGCATAGTAATCATAAGTAGCGGAAGTTTTGTGCATTGGATTACTTAGGAAGACGGTTCATCAAGAACTTGTTTATGTTGGACTTGAAGACAATCAAATTGTAGTCAGCTGGAAAGCAGGCAAACAGAAGAGAGTTCTACAGGTGTGCAGTTCTAAGAAAGAAACTTTGTTCATGGAATCTACATTTAGGTTTAGGCATAGATAAAGAGTGGAGGAAATTATTTATAGCGGTTTTGGCTAGATGAGTGTTTCTCATGAAAGCTTGGCGAGGGGGGACCATAGATTGGAGCTCAGACGAGCACCTGCCATGAAAACAATGACAAAGCAGAGACATGCTCGCAACGTCTCCATCGTAGGAAAGAGGCTGCAGGGAAGAGAAAAGGGCATTCCCCACTAAGCTACAAAGTCTATTTTTAACTCTGTCAAGGCTGAATAAGCTGCTTTTAGCAGCACCTGGACAGATGTGGCAGCAGTACTCCATCTTTGGACGTACCTGACTTTTATATAGATATAAAATTCCATCAGGAGTGAGATATCTACTGGAGCGGTAGAAGGATCCCACCGTCCTTCCAGCGACCTTGGCAACGGATTTGATGTATGTGTTCCATTTCAGATCAGGAGCAAAGGTCAAGCCCAAAAGCTTGTCAAAACATAGAGCCTCCCCAAGACGAGAGCCATTCACCTCAATTGATGTCGGACAGGGATCAGAACGTTGATGATGTAACGATAGAAGCTTGGTTTTAAATGCATTAAAATTAACCAACCACTGCTTTCCCCATTTTACCATATGCTTAAGATCAGAGAAGAGAGAATCAGAGAGAACTTGATCATTTACGGCCTTTGATGTGTTGTCATTAATGGTAGTGTCGTCAGCATAAATGTCAATGAATGATCTTAAGATGTTATTTGGCAGATGATTGATGTAGATCAGGAAGAGAGTTGGGCTCTGGATGGACCCTTGAGGGACTCTAGCACTAACACCATGATCTCCGCTCATCAACCACCATCCCCATGAATCTATCCAACAGAAATGATTTAATAACTGAGAAAATTCTAGACTTTTTTCATATGGATACTTTTATTCATAGTCTACACATCAAGCTCTAGTCCCCGTTAAAGTAATCTCCTAAGTGTGTGAATATATAGTTACGTGTTTTACTCATTTAGAACTGCTTTAAAGCTTCACCGCTCACTCATTTTTCGACCAAATTTCAAACAATTATTTAAGTTTATAGAACACCTTCTCAGCTATATTGTGAAAAATGTTTTTCAATTTTCGTTCAGTAAAACAAAAGTTATGATTAATTTACCGGTGTTCAAAATCATAAAAAACGTAAGGAGGTGAACGACGTTTTTATGACTAGTTTCTATAGCAACTACGTCGCTTCAGCGATTACTGTTGCTAAAATTCACTGCTCTCTCGAAAAGAGAAGTAACAATTGGAACAGAGAGAATGAAAGAATGAAAGGGAGATAATTGGGGGATTTTATTGAAAGCAAACGAGTGTCGTACATTGTTATTACATATGTTTATGTTATGTTTATGGGGGCAAAAAATAAGACTGAAATTAAACAAATACAAGTGAATTTATTGGAAGCCTGGAAAAATCATGGATTACAATAGAAAAATGCGAACATGAAAAGTTATATGGTTAAGCTTAAACATGGAAAAGTAAAGGACTGGTTGTTAAAACTTAAAAAAAAACAAGATAATCTAATCAAAAAAATTTATAACTTAAAATATTGCAAGCTTTAATATTTTTTAAATTCAATTTATAACATTATATAATCAAGGTGCGCTAGTCGACGATTATTATGATCTTTGTAATATTTGTAAAGATACAATGTTATCATAGTAAAATAAATATTTACAGATAAAATTATTTATGTTAAGATGTTTTAATAGAAAAGAATGTTAGAACACAAACAATAATTTAAAAACAGGTTGATATCAAGAGTCTGACGTGTACTTTGAATATAGCTTAAAAGATTTTTTAATAGAAAAGAATGTCTGAACATAAACAATAATTTTAAAATGGTTGACCTTTGGAGTCTGACGTAGTCTTATGTAGAGGTTATTTAATGTGACGTGAACTTTGAGTAGAGCTTAAAAAGACACATATCATTTTGATTAGTCAAGAATCGAGAGAGAGAGAGAGAGAGAGAGAGCAGGCGCAGTCAGAGAGAGAGAGAGAGAGAGAGAGAGAGAGGGTCCACAGATGTTGATGGCCCTCAGTAGAGGGGATCAGAATGCGTTAGTATAGGACTAGCGTTACAGCTTTCCAATGGGGAAACATCGGTAATAAAGTTGCTAAAAAGACGACCCGAGATTTGTTGATTATTTGGGATGAATGTTCTTTGTAGCTTTCCGTCAAACAAGATCAGAAACGGACCAGATATGTTTCTCCAATTGATCCGATGTTAAAACCCTTTCTGTTGTAAATGTTAAACTGTATCGGCTAATATCAACATTATCGTAGTGTTATACACGCATCATTTCAACGAACGATAGAAAAACTAGATTAGACGAACACACGTATATACACACGTCATATAGAGGACTGTGAGATGTATAGACAAACGTATATACACTCTGTATACACACATTCATCAGAATAACATTTTATACGACAAGACGATCCACAGGTTCAGACATATGTGCATAATATATACCCCCTCCATGTTATACAGGATACTCGACAATACAGATGCATTTTAACGAATGTGTCGGCCATATTAAAAAAAACACACACACACACAGTGGAAACTTTATGACTTTTTGTATGTGACTAAACTTATTTCCGCTTTTACATCTTTTGAAATAAAATCAATTACTTTTAATGGAGTGGAAAACTGTACTAATGATCGGTTTAATTATGACTGGGTGTTTTCGAATTGAACTGGACTTTGCTCTTAAAATATCTGTAAAACAGGCACAGTGATGCAACATTGCGGCGATGGGACAGGGGCTGGAGCTTAGTTGATAAGGTGGGGCCGATTAGATTGACAACTCTTTTTTTGGGGGGGGACTTTATCTAAGAGGAAGAGACTGGTGGTAGATGCACCAGCCCAGATGTGGCAACGATACTCCATGCATGGGCGAATGGTGACCTTGTAGAGCTTCATGATACTCTCAGGCGGTAGTAGTCTTCCAGCTCGATAGAGGGAACCCGCCTTCTTTGCAGCAGCCTTTGCAATGTCCTCTACGTATTTATTCCAGTTCATATTGTTCGCAAATGTTAGGCCGAGGAGTTTGAAGGCAGAATTCTCAGGTAAGGTACTATTTGTCATGGATATAGGAAGTTGGAGAGGCGTCTGGTAATTGTTAAAGGAGAGCAGCTTAGTTTTTCTAGCATTAAATGTTACCATCTATTTGCGGCTCCATTCCACTATAGTCTGGAGGTCATTTTCATACGATCCTGCCATGTGTCGGCCATATTGAAAAAAAAAAATACACAGAATGGAAACTTTATGACTTTTTGTATGTGACTAAACTTATTTCCGCTTTTGCATCTTTTGAGATAAAATCAATTACTTTTAATGGAGTGGAAAACTGTACTAATGACCGGTTCAATCATGACTGAGTGTTTTCGAATTCAACTGAACTTTGCTCTTCGTAAATAGCTTACACAACATTTATTTACGATTTCAAATGTTTTAACCTGAATTTTTATTTGCTTGTTTGAACCATGTAGATTTTTTTTTCTCTCAACCTTTTACTGTAAATACTTTAGATTACTTGAGAGAAGCGAACAATGACAGCTTGCAATTTTAGGTCGGAGTTGGGGGAGGGGGGTTACTTAAGAAAATTCAGAAATGTCGAGATTTTTAAACTTTGAAAGTTTAACATTTTTTAAGCCCACTTTAATTTTTTTTAGTCAAAAAATAATGCTTCAAATAATGCAATAAAGAATTCAAATAAATATTTAAAAGAAGTAATTATTATTTTCTTTATAAGAAATGAAAATACAAGGTGAGTCAAAAGTAGAAAATGTTTATCGACGCGTTAGAGTCAGACTTCAAAGTTGTGTAAATTAAGAAGGAAAACAATTTGATCTCTTGCGTTGATAAATAACATTTAAGTCTCATTAATATAACTGTCTTATCATTACATATAGTTGTACGAATACGTGATCTCCAAATAAATGTGTTTTTACTGTCCACTTTTGGGTCACCTTATATGCAGTGGATGCCATCTTGAAATAATGCCCTTCCGGTTATTAAATTGTGTTCGAATTTATTTTAGATTATTTATACATACAGAAAATGGTATTAAACCATATTTTTAAAAAATATTTTTCAAGTAATTGAATAAATCTTTGCTTACATATAAAAACCACTTTGTCTGCACGCGTATGTGTGTGTGTGTGTGTGTATGTGTGTGTGTGTGTGTGTGTGTGTGCGCGCGGGCGAATTCGTTCCCTATGAATTTCGAAACGACTGGACCGTTTTTTTTTGTTTTGTTTTTTGTAATTTAACATAATAGTACTTTATGTATATTGGAGTGTTCTTAGATAGGTATTGCATCGGAATTTCTTTGATAATATCGAAAATCGACAATAAACATCTGATTAAAAAAAGGAACAGTCCGATTTTGACCAATGTTTACATCCTTATTGAAATCTGCTTGGGCTCACTTTCTCACTTCGAGCCGGAACTTTTTTTAGAAAGGGACTTTTCTCTCCTCTCACCGTTTTCTCTGCTTGAGCAAAACCATAGTCGCCTATCCATCTGAGTTCGGTCTTTTATCCCTCTCAAATCTCGGGAATTCTCGCGGCTAGTCTCACTCTCTTTCCCACAAAACGAACCACATCTGCTGCTTCTTTTTCCTCTTCTTCCTCTAACAGCCCCTGTGTGTCGACAGCAAACAGAACAGACTTTCTGTCTTTTGGAAGTGAGTGCATTAGAAGAATTACTACTACATTCCCCCTGATCCTATGATCACACATGAAACACTCGGGGGGGGGGTCTTTTGTGCTTCTTCGTGGCAGAACAATCATTGTGTCTTTGTCAGGAATAGTTCCGACACTTACTATGCTTTCATCTGGAATGTCATCAATTAAGTCGTCATCTTCATCCACATTGGGTGTCCGTTCACCCAGTGTCTCATTGATGGTCACGAAAATCTCACCACTCCTGTCCGAAGGTGTGTCAGAGCAAACCATTGGTGGGCCCGGTCCTACTATATGCCGCAGGTCTCTCAAATGGTGTGGCATTCCATCGATCGATATTTTTCATACTGGTATTCCCAGTCACACGTCCAACTCCATACTTTGTAGTACATCCTCCGAGTGGGGCTTTTACTCACACTTGGTCACTCGTTTTGTAGACAGTTTGCTGTTGATTGTCTATTGGTGCCATCATTCTACCAATTCCTTTAAGTCATATGCAGTACCGATGGACCATATTGGCTGGTGCTGTTGCAGAGGACAAGTCATCCTTTGGCGTAACGCTGTACCAATACACTGCCTCCGGTATGGTACACCGTTTCCTAGGAGCAATCCTTTTGATACTTCTATGACATCGTTCGATGATGCCATTATCGGGGGAACATATGCACAATATATATATATATATATATATATATATATATATATATATATATATATATATATATATATATATATATATACTAGCAAAAGTACCCGTCCTTGACTGGGTTCAAAAACAGCCTACAGAAGATGGACTCTGATTTATGAAAGTATGATAGGTAATGAAAAGGAAGGCTTGTAAATTTGGGTCGAATTTGGGGGTATCAAAACCAAAGCAAAATATGATGAAAGTAAAAATAAAATAGATAAACCCCATAATTTATTATACCATACCTGTTCACACTGAAACACTTATCACAATATTCTGTGGATCTATATTAAAAAAAAAAACTTGTTAAACTTTGTGACATATTTCCATTCTATGGAGGTCAGGTGCGAACGGACACCCCATAATTTTATTATACCACATTTCTTCAAACTGAAACATAATTATCAAAGTATACTTACGCAGATAGATATGAAAAGTATTTATTAAAGTGTGCGCCTATTTCCATTCTATGGAGGCCAGACGCGAACGCAGACCCCACAATTTTATTATACCATCCCTATTTAAGTTAAAACATACTTATCAAATATTCTCATGTGCATCTATATATAAAACAACTGTAAAGGTTTTTTTTTTAATTTTTAAATTTTTTTATTTCCATACTTTGTGGACCAGGTGCGAACGCAGCCCCCACAATTTTAATGAACCACCGTTCTGCCGGACCAAACATACCCATTCCTGTGTCTCGATACATCTTCTATCATTATATGTAATCAGTTTTTTTAAAATAGTCAACCATATAGGAGCCTATTCGTGACCAGACACACACACACATTCAGCTTTTTATATATATATATATATATATATATATATATATATATATATATATATATATATATATATATATATATATATATATAAGAAACAGTAGTTAATAAAACGTTAAAAAACATTTGGAAAAAGAGTTACAAACATATTTAATTTTAAAAAGGAAGCACAAAATAAGTGGATAGTCGGATAGTCCTTAATCCGCGGAATTTCAAAGAAATACTTTCCTTTTCAAAGAAATACTTTCCTTTTAGAAAAATGCGTCAGCGGATTTTGCTTGCAAAAGTATTTGACGAAACTACAAGTAAGCCATAGATCTTACTTGGTAACAGATAGTGAAGCAAAAAGAATAAGGGGAAGAAAAAGGTGATTTCACGTGAATGGATAATCTGGTGAAGGTTTATATATATATATATATATATATATATATATATATATATATATATATATATATATATATATACTGCTCAGGTAAATATATGAATAGCAAACATAAAACTGCAAAAAGAAGATAAGTAAGTGAGATGTTGCAATTTCTCAGCACCTACGGACAAACTGTCACTGGAATGAAGACAGATTTTGTTTTAACTTATCGTCTTGTTCTTGTCGTTCACTCGAAGATAAAACAAGATTAAAAAAAAAAAATGTCCACCCTCATTAAAATGAACAAAGAAAAATAAAGAATCGGTCTTTCTTTATTTCTTCCCGTTTGCAAGAAATGTATTCTGACAATAACGTAATGATTATTTGAAAAAACCCCAAAAACAAACAGATTCTGTACATTTTTTGGTTTTGTATTACAATTCGATTCTTGCATGAACATGAAGAAAACGTCATTGGTGACAATGATTTATGCGAAAATAAACTGACCCGAAATTCACGGAAAGAATGTTTCCTCTTTTATCGCTGTACTTTTTCTGATTTCCTAAGCTAAAGAGCTCGTCCGTCAGTTAGGGAGCAATATAAATAATGCCCAGCTGAATAGGTGCCGCCAAACGAATGTACACACATCAGTACAGAATCGGTGACGTCAGTAATTTGTGTTTACTATGCGAGGCTATCAATAAGTATGAAACAGCAGAAGTGGCATAATGATTTTTTAAAAAACCCGTTTTGTTTTCTTTTTCAAACGCAAATAAATAATAGAAGTAACATCTTTATTTTTTTTTTATAATTTCACCACGTTGTGAAATTTACATAAATAATAAAATTATTTAAAAAAATAGCAACGGATGTTTTCAAACAACAAAGAGAAAACGCAAAAAACTTCATCTTTCACAAGCTAAAAAAATAAAAGACTTATTTCGAACCTAGATCGAAATAAATACCGAAGATATTTTTAACTGTAAGTAATATGGTGTGAAATTAATTATAATCATTTGTAGTTTAGCAACACCATCACTGGCCGTAGAGCCTGTATCACCAACGGCTCTCCATAAAACTAGCGGCCTTCAAAGCAAATCTTCAGTTCAACTCGGGAGTAAGGAGCACTCCTATCTCGACTTGACTCTTGACAAGTCGGCGGGCCCAATCACCGTGGAAACCAGGGGCGTCAGCATCAATACCCAAACAGTTCTTTTCAGAGCTATTCAGCCAACTAATTATGCAAGTCACAGACAACCTATTTGCGATACATCTACTCTCTACTGCTACCTATCTCCTGGACCCCCCCCCCCTTTACAGCATGCCACACCAGCTTCTGCAGCTTTCAGTGACTCCAGCTTACTCTTGCAGCAATTCCAACTCACTTGTCCAGCTTCCAGCGACTCCAGCATACGCCTTCGGCGACTTCAGTGACTCTCTAGCTCACTCCTACAGCTTCCAGCGAATCCAGCTTACTTCTGCAGTGACTCTAGCCCACTCTAGCGGCTCCCTAGCTCCAACGCTTCCAGCTAACAGATCCTGTGGCACACTGACGTCCAGTTACCTGCTCCAGTGCACACTGACGTCCAGCTACCTGCTCCAGTTCACACCGACGTCCAGTTACCTGCTCCAGTTCACACTGACGTCCAGTTACCTGCTCCAGTGCACACTGACGTCCAGCTATCTGTACCAGTGTCCACTGACGTCCAATTATCCGTGCGGTTGATTAGCCCCCTCATACCGCCTCTATCTCGCCCCTCTGCAACGCGTTCAAAAAATCGAATATGTAAATCTATCATTTTTTAAAAGGTATTGTTGAAAACTTGTGTAAACAACAAAGGCATTGATTAAAGTTATATTCTTAAATACTAAAAAACATGAATTTATTTCCGCTATTCTTAAAAATAAAGTATCATAGATTTTAACAATTACAATTTTAAAATTAAGCATCAGAGATTTTAACAATTACAATTTTAAAATTAAGTGTTATAGATTTTAACAATTACAATATTTATATTAAGCATTATAGATTTTGATAATTACAATTTTTAAATTAAGCATTATAGATTTTAACAATTACAATTTTAAAATTAAGCATTATAGATTTTAACAATTACAATTTTAAAATTAAGCATTATAGATTTTAACAATTACAATTTTAAAATTAAGCATTATAGATTTTAACAATTACAATTTTAAAATTAAGCATTATAGATTTTAACAATTACAATTTTAAAATTAAGTATTATAGATTTTAACAATTACAATATTTATATTAAGCATTATAGATTTTGATAATTACAATTTAAAAATTAAGCATTATAGATTTTAACAATTACAATTTAAAAATTAAGCATTATAGATTTTAACAATTACAATTTAAAAATTAAGCATTATAGATTTTAACAATTACAATTTTAAAATTAAGCATTATAGATTTTAACAATTACAATTTAAAAATTAAGCATTATAGATTTTAACAATTACAATTTTAAAATTAATTCATACAGTCTGTGTTAATGACATCAATATAAATTGAACATAAATTACATTTGAAATAAATATGAATAATAAAACATCCGAATAAAAAATGATAAAAAATAATATAAGACTTACTTTGGTTAAACAAATATGTTTCTTTTTAACGTACGCCTAAAAAGTTCAGTAATATTAATTCACGTTCGAAATTTATCTTACAGCTTAATTGAAACGGCGAACGTGTAAATTTTGATACTTGCAAGTTTCCGTACGTTCAAAAGTGGACAATTATTGAAAACTTCATGAAAATCGTATCATTTTTGTTAGATCTATTAACATAGGCATGTCTAGGCGTTACAAATAGCGAGTACATGGGAACGTTGTTTTTTTGGCGTCGATAATGTAAAAGCGATTTTAGTCTTACAAACATTATTACAGTCTCGCATTTTCATTATTTTCGTACGTTGAAAATTAAAACACAAAGTTATTACTAATTTATTTTAGGCTTCTGCTTTTAAATGGTACAAAAGTTATCGCGATGATATAAACTTATTTTAAACTGACATCGTGTTACATATGATAGGATTAATTCTTTGGTGCGCATAGGAGGTACCTATTTTTTTTTTTTTTTTTTAACTAGGAGAGAATCCACAGTGGCATCGGTGTCATGGAAGACATACACGGCACTGCATAAAGGTAATGTTGGATAGGGGTTCATATTAGAAGATAGAATATATGAGAAGAGGGTTCATACCTTTCTTTATATAGACCGGCGTCCTCTTCAGTGTCGATCACAACTGTTGGTTGTGAGATGAAATATACACGCACGACAGTTTACAACATACAATGAAACATACCTGAAATCTTGATGAATGTCTTTAAGGGACCACACGTACAACCGCTTATATTTTATATATATTTTTATTCGAGTTATCTTATGTTCCCACAGAAACCTGCCTTATGTGTCTACATCTTTTGTCTTTTAGCCTCCGCTTCTAAGCTGAGTTTGAGCAGGCTCTCTCACGTCCCAATGGTTTGCCGAAAACTCATAGACTCTCTAAAACTTCTTGTTTTCTTATTCTGATGACGTAGCCGATTAAAGGATGCGTCTCCTTAACGTGACTTCCGGTCACCCATCGAAATGTGGCGCGAACAGTGTCACGTATCAATTATTATTTTAGATTTTAAAATTCTTATGTTTATATCTTCCTGCTGCTGGACACTGCGATGACTGTCCACCACCGTGACAGAATAAGACGATTGAGACATATCTGACATTTCTTCTTGGTGAAACGCAGGACAATGACTTTACATTTTATAAATATAAATTTATTTCAGCTGTCTCGGTGTTTCTGGAGTCTGTTACGTGTCTACATGCTTCGTCTAGCATCGCTTCGCATCTTTCTGGGGCACGTTTGCACACCTTGGTGACCAAATTCAAAGTCTCTGCCCTAATCTTTTTGACCTGTCAATTCCAGTAACGTAACAGATTAAAGGACACGTCTCTTTACCGTAACCTATGGTCACTTATCTAAATGTGGCGTGAACAGTGTCACTCATTAATTATTATTTTGGATTTCTAAAGTCTTATGTTTAAAGCTAACTACGGCTCAATCTATAAACACGTCACTTAACTATTTACGTCATTAACTTTCAGCCAAAATTATTTTACAAAAGCAATATTTCTCTTCAAAACCTAACAAGGTCAATTGGTGTTGTCCCGAATCAGTGCTACCCGGGAAGCTCTGTACAACAAGAAACCAATAGTACCAGATTAAAAAAAAAAAAAAGGTTCGTCATTTTATATGTACTTTATTTCATCATTATTTAAATGAAATATGGCGAGGGGGGTTAGCGTTAGGGTTAGGGTTACGCACAAAAAAAATATTTCTCCTGATATAGTCTTTATCAATCCAAAATTGAATCGAAAATTTCATGAAAATTTGACTATTAGTTCATTTTTACTAGATTTATTAAACACGGGTATGTCTTCGCTTTCAAAATGGCGAATAGTTAGCAATGTTGCTTTTAAACGTCGATAAGGTAACAACGATTTTGCTCTCATATTTTATTATTTTTATACGCTAAAATAAAAGAAAAAGCAACTAGTTTATATTAGACATTTTTTAAATAGCACACAAATTATGATGATAATATAAACTCATATTAAAGTTACATCGTGTTAATTCTGTGGTGTGCTTTGGAGGTACCTGCAGTTTTAGTTTTCTGCATTATAACTTTTATTTCTTTGCGTTCCCATTGCATGAACAGATGGAATTCTTAGAGATCCTGTTGTTTATTAATTACATTATTTGAATTATTTGGCTGACTCTCCTGATCTTGGTTGATATTCACACAACCTTTCGACCGATATAACCCCCGACCTTCAAACACAGAAATCTTTATATAGATATACTAGCCATAAGTATTCATATTCATGGTGTGTGTGTGTGTGTGTGTGTGTGTGTGTGTAGATAGTCGTAGCAGCTGCAGAAATAGTTGCAT
>NC_136512.1:4429414-4474414 GCF_053919585.1 Euprymna scolopes | reverse complement strand
TAATAGGATTAAAAAGCAAGACATTTTATGCGAATATAATATGCACAAACTGCAGCAAAATATCTGAGGTTTGTTATAGGAATCTACGATTATCGAGGAAGTGGAGAGGTAATAACCTCTCCACTTCCTCGATAATCGTAGATTCCTATATTTTTTCTGCTTAGAGTTAACTGCTACAATCGGTTAAAATCAATAGAAGTTGTAAAACCTTTTCTCTCTAATTAATTCCTCCTTCCCCTGTCACCACTTACACCGTTTTTGGGATCGTTCACAATGGACAGTTAATGAAGGAATACCGGTTTGGGTTTTCTTTACTTCGTAGTTGCTTAAAAAACTGGAATGGAATTTTAACGTTCCTTTTCGTTCTATGCTTTCTACTGGGTGAAACGCACCATGGACAACCCAATCGAAGGGTTATTTATGCCATTTTTTTTTTCGCTTTTTATCGTGTTTTTTGTTTTTGTTTTTCCGTTCACCATTTTTGTCCCTTATTTTTGCTTTTAGTTTTTCCGATTTCTTTTTTAAAAAAGTTCTACGTTTGTTCGCTGTTTTTTTTTGTTGTTGTTGCTTTTGGGTTTCCCGATTTTTTAATGAAGTTTAACATCGTTTTTTTATTTTTATATTTAAACAGGTTTATTACTTCGCTTATTCTTTACTTTATCCCCCTTTACACACACACACACACACACACCTTCAAACACCCGGGAAACGCCGGGTACCCCCGCTAGTTACTAATAATTTAAACAGAACTTTGCCTCGTCTCATCAACCACTAAGAAAATAAAACCAGTAAGATGAGGCAGATTTTAGAACGTACGTGACCTACGAACATTCTTCTTGTCCTCTGTATAAAAATACAGGCCTCCCCATCGACTTTAACCTCTTGAAGGTCAATATAAGTTAAAGATAGACATTTGTGAGCGGATGCGTATTTTCTAGTAGAATCCTTGAATGGTATTTTTTGTTGTTGTCATATTTGTAACCATGCCAATTCGTTATCTGGATATGCCTCGTGGGGTTGGGAAAGGGGAGGAGGAAAGCAATGCAACCCTAAAACCTTTCACCTGACTCCCCCACCCCACCCTTATTTCTTTCATTCCTCCAACCCCTAGCAAGGTCTATATTTGCACTCTGCGTAACCAATGATACCTTACATCTGTATCACTTAACTGAGGAAAGGGTAAGACTGCTGGATAGGAAGGGGGATGGAAAATACGATTTCAACAGTACTCTGGAGGCTTCCATAATATTTTTTTTTCACTACTTACCTAAAATTTATCAGAAAAAGTATATAGAGTCGCTTTTAACAGCAGCAACATATTTACAAAAAAAAAAAAAAGTGCTATTGCAAAAGTTTAACTTTTCTTGGAGCCCCATTTTAAAAATCGTTACGATGTGAAATTTGAAAACTTCTTATAAAATATCTTATATAAGCATCGTCCACAGGGGACATGAGTTGGAACAGATACATTGAGAGCATTGCCAAGTCTGCTGTGAAAAAGGTGGGGTCTCTCTACCGTGCTAGAAATCTGCTTACGCCTGAAAGTATCCTGTACCTCTGTAAGGCTACCATTCGCCCATGTATGGAGTACTGTTATCACATTTGAACTGGCACACCTGCTACTAGTCTCTAACTCCTTGACAGGGTTCAGAAGAGAGTTGCCAACCTGATAGGTCCTGAACTGTCATCTAAGCTTCAGCCTCTGTCCCATCGACGAAATGTTGCATCCCTCTGCCTGTTTTACAAGTACTTTAACGGTGAATGCTCCGACGAACTACAAGCACTTGTACCCCCTCAATGTAAATGCCCCCGACAAACCCGACAAGTAACTAAATCCCGCCTCTTCACAGTAGAGATCCCTAGGTGTAAGAAAGTCTTCTACTCTAATAGTTTCTTCCCTAAGAACTGCTAGACTTTGGAACTCCCTTCCGGGATTCTGCTTTCCCAACTGTACTGACATGCAGAAGTTCAAGTGTAATGTGAACAGACATCTTACTGCTCAACTCCCTTCATAATATTCCTGCTATTTATGTCCCCCATTAGTAGCCCCTTACTTCAAAGTGGCACTGTGGCTTGTTTGGGGTGAAAATGGAATTTTCACCTAAAGAAAACGACACGATTAAATTGTTGCTCTAGAGAAGAGTATATGATTCCATTTCCGTTTGATGAAAACCGGATTTTTTGTGTTGCAGACCATCTACTAGTTGGCCAGTTATGTACAAATCCCAAGAGTGATAAGAGCATTCTATCATGTCTGAAAGTGACTAAATATCCAACGAGCGAGATCAGAGATGCGCCGCCCTATAATTCATGCTCTCTGACAACAGGACCATTGCCATCACCCTCAAAATGCATTACTGGGTTAACACGAATAATAGGGATGTGCCAAGGGTTATGAAAACAAAGTTTCCAGCCACAGTTATGATCTTTAGTGTGGTTTTAAGTGAGGGCCACATCATGCCACCTCACATCTTCAAAGTCGACTTGAAAATCAACACCAACGTGTTCTTGATGTGCTGAAAAGTGTGGTGATCCCCTGGTGCAATCAAGTGGCCGCTGGCAGACCCTAGTTGTGGTAGCAAGACTCAGTTCCAGCCCACAAGTTCAAAGACACCCACGATTGGCTTCTGAAGGGGTGCTATGACTTTGTATCCTTCTCTTACTGGCCTCCTTCCTCCCCTGACCTGAACCCACTGGACTACTTCGTTTGGTCATACGTCAAGAACATCACCAACATGACCTCCCACAACAGCAAAGCCCACTTGATCACTACCATCTGCCAGGTATTTGTCGAGATCCTGCCAGTGCTTGTAGAAAAAAACATGCTGCCAGTTCTAGACCTATATTGAGGCGGCGATTGAAGTTATCATTTCAGCCTGTAGAATATTTGATTAGATAAATAATTATCAAAATCGAACATCTTTCTGTAATTGGATTCTTTCAATTATTGATTTTCGATACTTGTCGAACGGAATTCCAATAGAAATCCCATCTAAGAACTCTTTCAGACACATAAAGTACATTTGTGTGAAATTAAAATAAATATATATTTTGGAGTCCATTGGGAGCAAACACACACACACACACACACGCAC
Source organism: Euprymna scolopes (assembly GCF_053919585.1). NCBI lineage: Eukaryota > Metazoa > Mollusca > Cephalopoda > Sepiida > Sepiolidae > Euprymna > Euprymna scolopes. The sequence continues at coordinate 4,471,319 of NC_136512.1, read as the reverse complement.
ACTTATATACACACACACACGCACACAGTCACGCACACAGTCACGCACACAGTCACGCACACACTCTCACAGACACACACACAGACACACACACAAACAAATTGCCTTTTATATATAAGTAGAGATTGTATTGTTTATAAAGAATAGTCTGCTGTATCATTTTTTTTTGAGGGATGGAAAAGGTTATTAATGTTAGTGATGCTTAATTTTTATGGCTATTATAATCGATAATTTTGGTTCTTTTTTTTTTTTACATAGGCATCACCACATTATCAAGGCCAAGAGGCCACTCAAGGATAAGGGTTAAAGAGTGTACAGTAGAAATTGGACATTATAGTAATCATTAGTAATGAAAATTTGGTAAAGTTGATAACTTATATGGAACGGCTCATCAAGAACTTATTTACGTTAGACTTGAAGACAACCATATTGTAGTCAGCCGGAAAGCAGGAAAACGGAAGACAATTCCACAGGCGTGCAGTTCTAGTTCGTGTGATTTATAGAATATCAATCATGATTAAGGTTAATGAAGGTTTATTAATGTGCAGAAGATGAGTAGTGTGTGTGTAAAAATAGGTTAGAAAGGAAAATTCTACAATATGGTTAAAACTAAGTAAATTTTTCTAGTTATAAGTCAAATAACAGTTATGTGTTTCGACAGTGACGCCGTATGTACAGACAGGAAGCCACTAAGATGACGTGGTGAATAGGGAGAGATCACTGTCTTTCGACTGAACCAGCAGAGACTAAGAGAGAGACTGCTTTATCTGCGTCTCATAGGGGTACGCACCCTATGAAGAGAAAGTCCAAAGAGATTTTTAAAACCCACTTACATGTATTGAATAAATATTTTAATAATAACGTTTATAAAATTTGTTTTTTAAAAGAAGAAATCAATAAAAAAAAAAAAAAAAAAAGGAAGAAGGTGGCAAATGATGTTTAACGGCATATCTACCCTTTCTCAGGATCAGTCATTTTGGTAAAAGTTTTTTTTTTTTTTACACGGTAGTCACCACTTATCAAGGCCCGGAAGCCACTCAGGGATAAGGGTTATTGCAAGTACAGTACGTTAGTGTGGAGATTTGATGAAGTGTTTACTTAAGAGGGCGATTCATTAGGAATTTGTTAACGTTGGACTTGAAGACATCCAAGTTGTAGTCAAGTGGGAAGCAGGCAGGCGGAACAGAGTTCCACAGGCGTGGAGTTCTAAGAAAGAAGCTTTGTTCATGGAATCTACGTTTTGATTTAGGCACAGATATAGAGTGGGGGAAATTTTTCACAGTGGATTCAGCTAGACGGGTGTTTATCGTGAAAGATTGGCGAGGGCGGACCAGAGATTGGAGTTCAGACGAGCACCTGCCATGGAAATAACGATAAAACAAGGATAGGCTCGCAACGTCTCTTCTGTGGGAGAGAGGTTGCAGGGTAGAGAAAAGGGCATCCCCCACTAAGCCACAAAGTCTATTTTGTACTCTGTCAAGGTAGGATAGGCTGTTTTTAGCAGCTCCTGCCCAGATATGGCAGCAGTTTTTTTTATTCTTCAAGTTCTTTATATCTTTAGCTATTTATTTATGGTGGGAATTAAATGTAGACGGTGTAGGTAGATGCGTGTAGAACAGGTATGGCCACGTTCGTAGAAACTGCAGGCTCCTGTTCACAGTGAAGGAAGTGATAACCATGGGTGAGAGAAATAGGGATAAATAAAGACTTGGCCAGAGATAAATTACTTTGGTAATCATTTTTTTGTTGTTGAGATAATCAATTTGGAATTGTTTATTTGGTACCATGTCTAGGAAAGATTAACAAGATGTTGATTTGCATTACATTTAAACTTCTGCATATCAGTGCAGTCAGGAAAACAGGTTACAGGAAGGGAATTCCAAAGTGTAGCTGTTCGAGAGAATTAGAGTAGAAAGCTTTCTGGAATTAAGCCACCTCAACAGTGAAGGGGTGTGATTTTGTTGCTAAGTGGGTTTGTCGGGGATATGTACATCGAGGGGGCACAAGTGAAATGAGTTCATCAGAACACATTCCATTAAAATATTTGAAAAATAGACACAGGGATGCAACGTTGCAGCCATGGAGCAGAGGTTGGGGCTTAGTTGACAAAATGAGACCTATTAGACTGAAAACTTTTTTTGGACTCTATCCAAGAGGGAGAGGCTAGTGGTAGATGCACCAACCCAGATGTGGCAACAATACTCCATGCATGGGTGAATGGTGGCCTTGTAAAGGTACATGTTACTCTCAGGGTTGAGTAGATTTCTAACACAATAGAGGGAGCCCACCTTTCTTGCAAAGCTGTTCAACACATGCCAGCATGTAGCACATACATTTAACCAAAGATGATGGTGATAATGATGATGATTCTGCAACCGAGAGAAATCGATTTTTTTTACAAAAGATTGTACATATAAGCACCACACATCTTCAAACTACAAATAATAGACAACTATACAAGCGAGAAAAATCAAGAGTGCCTACTTAAAGATATTTTCTGCTAACAAAAACCAAAAATACATCATTTTTTTAGGGTTTCTGGACTGCATTCAGCATCCCGTCTTCTTATTAATAGATGACGCACACACAAGGAGGATGGGGAGAAAAGAAATCGAATTTTTTTTATATAATCTTCATTTTCCATATTCGCATCTTTTTTTTTAAAAATGTTTTGATAATCATTTTGTAAGTACTCTTTGATCATATTTCGTTTCTTTTTGACACACATTTAATACGAGTTTAGATTTCTTTTGCATGCGAAGATTTCTTTGCTTTTTGTTTGATTAAGTACATATTCGCAGATTTACTGAAGGAGACAATTGAACAAGAACCATTTCTGCAATTCTATTTTGACTGACAATATATATATATATATATATATATATATATATATATATATATATATATATATATATATATATATATGTACTAGCAAAAGTACCCGCCGTTGACTGGGCTGAAAAACAGCCGACAGAAAATGGACTCTGATTTATGAAAGTATGATAGGTTATGAAAAGGAAGGGTTGTAAAGAGATAGCTTCGAATTTGGGGGTATCAAAACCAAAGCAAAATATGATGAAAGTAAAAATAAAATAGATAAACCCCATAACACACACACACGCACACACACACACACACACACACACACACAGTTGTATATTATAGATATTGTCAGTCAAAAAAGAGTTGTAGAATATATATATATATATATATATATATATATATATATATATATATATTATAAAAATATTGTGAGACGTTTCTGAATTTTGGAGATGAGGATTAGTTATTCGTATTATTTGGATTCATCGAAATACTGTTCTCATCTTGAGTGTGATTTTCACAACGTTTCGGTCAATGTAACCTCCGACCTTCTTCAGGTGTATCCTATCGAACTCAGGAATTTGGACGAATTATTTACTTCACGGGCTTAGCTTGCTCTTGTTCCGTCAGCCATGACTGGATATAGGTCCTAAGTAATTCACAATTGTATTTTTCGGTTGCCCACACTGAGGATTGAACCTTCAATCTTCAGGAGAATATGACTTTTTACAATTGATCTTTTCAAGTACTCTAACTGTTACGAAATAGATAGAACAGAATAAATGATCTATCTATCTATCGATCTAGCTATCTGTCCATCTATCTATCTAACTGGAGAGGTAAACAAGAGATGGATATGAAGATGTTTTCATAAAACCTGTCAAAATATGACAAAGCTAGACCATAGACAAGTTTACCAGAAGGTCTGGTCAGCTGATCGGATCTACGTGTGAGTCACGTGATCAGGTTAGCTGGAGATTAGAGGAGTTGGAACTTGGAATTGGAGCAGAGTGGTTGGGCTTTTACGGTTGTCTCTCCTCTCCTCTTGGGAAGGTATGACGTGTCTCTCAATGTAGACTGTTATGACCACAAGCAAAGAAACACACTTTCCATTTCCATCTGCACGACATCCTCTCAAGTGAAATAAAAACTAATATGAAAACCAATCATCGTCTTGGAGTCAACGTGTTTCGTCCAAAAGGTTTCAGCTCCCTCCAAGAACAAGATGAAGTCAGGATGGACCAGGTTCAGTGAGCACAGAAGATAAAGGTATGTCGAAGATACACACAGGACCCACACAGGCATGCATATGAACATTAGACGATCACGAAACACAAAACGAGTAATACATACACACAACAAACATAATAATGGGTTCAGAAAGTGAAGAACCGCTAATAGACATTTAGTAACACATTTAGGACACGTCACAAACACGAAACGTGTACACCCGTTTACAAGGGTGTGGTTCATGTTCAATAACGTAACATAACCACTGAGTCCTGGCAAACAATTCTAGTACGAATTTTAGGAACCTCAAACCAATTTATATTTCTAGTCGTAAATATCACTATTTATAACTAATTATTACTATATACGTACTATGTGTATATCTATTTTTTTTACGTATTACTGTGTATATCTCTCTATTTTTTTACGTATTACTGTGTATCTGTCTATTCTTTTACGTATTACTGTGTATATCTCTCTCTATTTTTTTACATATTACTGTGTATATCTCTCTCTATTTTATTACGTATTACTGTGTATATCTCTCTATTTTTTACGTATTACTGTGTATATCTCTCTCTATTTTTTTACATATTACTGTGTATATCTCTCTATTTTTTTACATATTACTGTGTATATCTCTCTCTATTTTTTACGTATTACTGTGTATATCTCTCTCTATTTTTTTACATATTACTGTGTATATCTCTGTCTATTTTTTTACATATTACTGTGTATCTCTCTCTATTTTTTTTACATATTACTGTGTATATCTCTCTATTTTTTTACATATTACTGTGTATATCTCTCTCTATTTTTTTACGTATTAATGTGTATCTCTCTCTATTTTTTATGTATTACTGTGTATATCTTTCTCTATTTTTTTACGTATTAATGTGTATCTCTCTCTATTTTTTTACATATTACTGTGTATATCTCTCTCTATTTTTTACGTATTACTGTGTATATCTCTCTCTATTTTTTTACATATTACTGTGAATCTCTCTCTATTTTTTTACGTATTACTGTGTATATCTCTCTCTATTTTTTTATGTATTACTGTGTATATCTCTCTCTATTTTTTTACGTATTACTGTGTATATCTCTCTCTATTTTTTACGTAATACTGTGTATATCTCTCTCTATATTTTTTTACGTATTACTATGTATATCTCTCTATTTTTTTTACGTATTACTGTGTATATCTCTCTATTTTTTTACGAATTACTGTGTATATCTCTCTATTTTTTTACGAATTACTGTGTATATCTCTCTATTTTTTTACGAATTACTGTGTATATCTCTCTATTTTTTTTACGTAATACTGTGTATATCTCTCTATATATTTTTTACGTATTACTGTGTATATCTCTCTCTATATTTTTTTACATATTACTGTGTATATCTCTCTCTATATTTTTTTACGTATTACTGTGTATATCTCTCTCTATATATTTTTTTACGTATTACTGTGTATATCTCTCTATTTTTTTACGAATTACTGTGTATATATCTCTATTTTTTTACGTATTACTGTGTATATCTCTCTATTTTTTTACGAATTACTGTGTATATCTCTCTATTTTTTTACGAATTACTGTGTATATCTCTCTATTTTTTTTACGTAATACTGTGTATATCTCTCTATATATTTTTTACGTATTACTGTGTATATCTCTCTCTATATTTTTTTACATATTACTGTGTATATCTCTCTCTATATTTTTTTACGTATTACTGTGTATATCTCTCTCTATATATTTTTTTACGTATTACTGTGTATATCTCTCCATATAATTTTTTACATATTACTGTGTATATCTCTCTCTATATTTTTTTACATATTACTGTGTATATCCCTCTATATTTTTTTTACATATTACTGTGTATATCTCTCGCTATATTTTTTTTTACATATTACTGTGTATATCTCTTTATATATTTTTTTACATATTACTGTGTATATCTCTCTATTTTTACGTATTACTGTGTATATCCCTCTCTATTTTTTATTTACATGTTACTGTGTATATCTCTCTATATATTTTTTTACATATTACTGTGTATATCTCTCTCTATATTTTTTAAACGTATTACTGTGTATATCTCTCTATATATTTTTTTACATATTACTGTGTATATCTCTCTATATATTTTTTTACATATTACTGTGTATATCTCTCTCTATATTTTTTTACGTATTACTGTGTATATCTCTCTATATATTTTTTTACATATTACTGTGTATATCTCTCTATATATTTTTTACATATTACTGTGTATATCACTCTATATATTTTTTTACATATTACTGTGTATATCTCTCTATATATTTTTTTACATATTACTGTGTATATCTCTCTCTCTATTTTTTTTACATATTACTGTGTATATCTCTCTCTATATTTTTTTTACATATTACTGTGTATATCTCTCTCTATATTTTTTTACATATTACTGTGTATATATCTCCATATATTTTTTTACATATTACTGTGTATATCTCTCTATATATTTTTTTACATATTACTGTGTATATCTCTCTCTATATTTTTTACGTATTACTGTGTATATCTCTCTATATATTTTTTACGTATTACTGTGTATATTTCTCTCTATATTTTTTACATATTACTGTGTATATCTCTCTATATATTTTTTTACATATTACTGTGTATATCTCTCTATATATTTTTTTACGTATTACTGTGTATATCTCTCTATATATTTTTTTACATATTACTGTGTATATCTCTCTATATATTGTTTACGTATTACTGTGTATATCTCTCTATTTTTTACGTATTACTGTGTATATCTCTCTCTATATTTTGTACGTATTACTGTGTATATTTCTCTCTATATTTTTTACATATTACTGTGTATATCTCTCTATATATTTTGTTACATATTACTGTGCATATCTCTCTATTTTTTTACGTATTACTGTGTATATCTCTCTATTTTTTACGTATGACTGTATATTTCTCTATTTTTTTTTACGTAATACTGTGTATATCTCTCTATATATGTTTTTTACATATTACTGTGTATATCTCTCTCTATATTTTTTTACATATTACTGTGTATATCTCTCTATATATTTTTTTACATATTACTGTGTATATCTCTCTATATATTTTTTTACATATTACTGTGTATATCTCTCTATATATTTTTTTACGTATTACTGTGTATATCTCACTATATATTTGTTTACATATTACTGTGTATATCTCTCTATATATTTTTTACATATTACTGTGTATATCTCTCTATATATTTTTTTACATATTACTGTGTATATCTCTCTCTATATTTTTTTACGTATTACTGTGTATATCTCTCTCTATATTTTTTACATATTACTGTGTATATCTCTCTATATATGTTTTTACATATTACTGTGTATATCTCTCTATATATTATTTTTACATATTACTGTGTATATCTCTCTCTATATTTTTTACCTATTACTGTGTATATATCTCTCTATATTTTTTACGTATTACTGTGTATATCTCTCTATTTTTTTTACGTATTACTGTGTATATCTCTCTATTTTTGTATGTATTACTGTGTGTCTCTCTCTATTTTTTTACGTATTACTGTGTCTCTCTCTTTTTTTTTACGTATTACTTGTGTATCTCTCTCTATTTTTTTTATGTATTCCTGTGTATCTCTCTCTCTCTTTTTTTTACTTATTACTTGTATATATTATCTATTATTTATAATAATACAATAGAATTTAATTCGATAAGGAAACCATTAATTATAGCATTAACGCCCATGGAAGCTGAGAGTGTCTCTATTAACTCCCCCCCCCCCGAGGACAGAGTTTAACACAATTCGTTTTTTTAATATGGGGAACATACAGCTCATCCAAGAGGAGAATTCTGAATGAGGATAAACATTTAAATTGCGTCATATTTTCTGGTTTTCCTGTTTGCCAAATCGTGACGACCTCGACTAAATCTTTCTTCTATCATGCATACGTCACTCTAACAGACTAGTCTTATGATCCAGTGTTTCCAATTCGTTCTAGATCATGTTTTGGGTTCATTAAACTTCGAATACAATTTATATAATTTTGTAGATGTTTGCCATTTTAACTAAAAACTTTGTGATCTTTTTTTTCATTTTCACCTGAAGTAGAAGAGTCAGGTTTGGATTATCTCCAACAAGCAGCTTCTCTTCAGTTGTAGTGACAACCACTTTTCTGTTCCATAAAGTAAAACTTAAAATCGCCAGAATTTTAAACAATTAAAAAAAAACCCAGTAAACAGAGAAAAAAATAAAATTAAACTTTAAAAACAAAAAATTAAAAAAAAAAACAACAAAAAAAAACGAATCAATGTTTCAAACATAAAGTCGCCACCCGACACTTGTACTGGGTGGGTGACTGAAGTGTGGTGTCTGCACATATGCTGCACTCAAATTAATTGTCCTCAATCAATGGAGGGAGAAACCCTTCTATACTAAAGCAATTTTGTTTTTGCAGAATCCCCTTGTGTCACATTTTGTTTCGTGAGAAACAAATGAATAATCAATGTTCCATACATACAAAAATTTAAATGATTATTTTCTGGATTCTTATTCTCCTACAAGACATAAAGAATGGTGAAAAGAATTATTTTCTGGATTCTAATTCTCCTACAAGATATAAAGAATGGTGAAAAGAATTATTTTCTGGATTTTAATTCTCCTACAAGATATAAAGAATGGTAAAAAGAATTATTTTCTGGATTCTTATTCTCCTACAAGATATAAAGAATGGTAAAAAGAATTATTTTCTGGATTCTAATTCTCCTACAAGATATAAAGAATGGTAAAAAGAATTATTTTCTGGATTCTAATTCTCCTACAAGATATAAAGAATGGTAAAAAGAATTATTTTCTGGATTCTAATTCTCCTACAAGATATAAAGAATGGTAAAAAGAATTATTTTCTGGATTCTAATTCTCCTACAAGACATAAAGAATGGTGAATAGAAGTATTTTCTGGATTCTAATTCTCCTACAAGATATAAAGAATGGTGAATAGAATTATTTTCTGGATTCTAATTCTCCTACAAGATATAAAGAATGGTGAAAAGAATTATTTTCTGGATTCTAATTCTCCTACAAGATATAAAGAATGGTAAAAAGAATTATTTTCTGGATTCTAATTCTCCTACAAGATATAAAGAATGGTGAAAAGAATTATTTTCTGGATTCTAATTCTCCTACAAGATATAAAGGATGGTAAAAAGAATTATTTTCTGGATTCTAATTCTCCTACAAGATATAAAGAATGGTAAAAAGAATTATTTTCTGGATTCTAATTCTCCTACAAGATATAAAGAATGGTAAAAAGAATTATTTTCTGGATTCTAATTCTCCTACAAGATATAAAGAATGGTGAAAAGAATTATTTTCTGGATTCTAATTCTCCTACAAGATATAAAGAATGGTAAAAAGAATTATTTTCTGGATTCTAATTCTCCTACAAGATATAAAGAATGGTAAAAAGAATTATTTTCTGGATTCTAATTCTCCTACAAGATATAAAGAATGGTAAAAAGAATTATTTTCTGGATTCTAATTCTCCTACAAGATATAAAGAATGGTAAAAAGAATTATTTTCTGGATTCTAATTCTCCTACAAGATATAAAGAATGGTAAAAAGAATTATTTTCTGGATTCTAATTCTCCTACAAGATATAAAGAATGGTAAAAAGAATTATTTTCTGGATTCTAATTCTCCTACAAGATATAAAGAATGGTGAAAAGAATTATTTTCTGGATTCTAATTCTCCTACAAGATATAAAGAATGGTGAAAAGAATTATTTTCTGGATTCTAATTCTCCTACAAGATATAAAGAATGGTAAAAAGAATTATTTTCTGGATTCTAATTCTCCTACAAGATATAAAGAATGGTAAAAAGAATTATTTTCTGGATTCTAATTCTCCTACAAGATATAAAGAATGGTAAAAAGAATTATTTTCTGGATTCTAATTCTCCTACAAGACATAAAGAATGGTAAAAAGAATTATTTTCTGGATTCTAATTCTCCTACAAGATATAAAGAATGGTAAAAAGAATTATTTTCTGGATTCTAATTCTCCTACAAGATATAAAGAATGGTAAAAAGAATTATTTTCTGGATTCTAATTCTCCTACAAGATATAAAGAATGGTAAAAAGAATTATTTTCTGGATTCTAATTCTCCTAAAGATATAAAGAATGGTAAAAAGAATTATTTTCTGGATTCTAATTCTCCTACAAGATATAAAGAATGGTAAAAAGAATTATTTTCTGGATTCTAATTCTCCTACAAGATATAAAGAATGGTAAAAAGAATTATTTTCTGGATTCTAATTCTCCTACAAGATATAAAGAATGGTAAAAAGAATTATTTTCTGGATTCTAATTCTCCTACAAGATATAAAGAATGGTGAAAAGAATTATTTTCTGGATTCTAATTCTCCTACAAGATATAAAGAATGGTAAAAAGAATTATTTTCTGGATTCTAATTCTCCTACAAGATATAAAGAATGGTGAAAAGAATTATTTTCTGGATTCTAATTCTCCTACAAGATATAAAGAATGGTGAAAAGAATTATTTTCTGGATTCTAATTCTCCTACAAGATATAAAGAATGGTAAAAAGAATTATTTTCTGGATTCTAATTCTCCTACAAGATATAAAGAATGGTAAAAAGAATTATTTTCTGGATTCTAATTCTCCTACAAGATATAAAGAATGGTAAAAAGAATTATTTTCTGGATTCTAATTCTCCTACAAGACATAAAGAATGGTAAAAAGAATTATTTTCTGGATTCTAATTCTCCTACAAGATATAAAGAATGGTAAAAAGAATTATTTTCTGGATTCTAATTCTCCTACAAGATATAAAGAATGGTAAAAAGAATTATTTTCTGGATTCTAATTCTCCTACAAGATATAAAGAATGGTAAAAAGAATTATTTTCTGGATTCTAATTCTCCTAAAGATATAAAGAATGGTAAAAAGAATTATTTTCTGGATTCTAATTCTCCTACAAGATATAAAGAATGGTAAAAAGAATTATTTTCTGGATTCTAATTCTCCTACAAGATATAAAGAATGGTAAAAAGAATTATTTTCTGGATTCTAATTCTCCTACAAGATATAAAGAATGGTAAAAAGAATTATTTTCTGGATTCTAATTCTCCTACAAGATATAAAGAATGGTGAAAAGAATTATTTTCTGGATTCTAATTCTCCTACAAGATATAAAGAATGGTAAAAAGAATTATTTTCTGGATTCTAATTCTCCTACAAGATATAAAGAATGGTAAAAAGAATTATTTTCTGGATTCTAATTCTCCTACAAGATATAAAGAATGGTAAAAAGAATTATTTTCTGGATTCTAATTCTCCTAAAGATATAAAGAATGGTAAAAAGAATTATTTTCTGGATTCTAATTCTCCTACAAGATATAAAGAATGGTAAAAAGAATTATTTTCTGGATTCTAATTCTCCTACAAGATATAAAGAATGGTAAAAAGAATTATTTTCTGGATTCTAATTCTCCTACAAGATATAAAGAATGGTAAAAAGAATTATTTTCTGGATTCTAATTCTCCTACAAGATATAAAGAATGGTGAAAAGAATTATTTTCTGGATTCTAATTCTCCTACAAGATATAAAGAATGGTAAAAAGAATTATTTTCTGGATTCTAATTCTCCTACAAGATATAAAGAATGGTAAAAAGAATTATTTTCTGGATTCTAATTCTCCTACAAGATATAAAGAATGGTAAAAAGAATTATTTTCTGGATTCTAATTCTCCTACAAGATATAAAGAATGGTAAAAAGAATTATTTTCTGGATTCTAATTCTCCTACAAGATATAAAGAATGGTAAAAAGAATTATTTTCTGGATTCTAATTCTCCTACAAGATATAAAGAATGGTAAAAAGAATTATTTTCTGGATTCTAATTCTCCTACAAGATATAAAGAATGGTAAAAAGAATTATTTTCTGGATTCTAATTCTCCTACAAGATATAAAGAATGGTAAAAAGAATTATTTTCTGGATTCTAATTCTCCTACAAGACATAAAGAATGGTAAAAAGAATTATTTTCTGGATTCTAATTCTCCTACAAGATATAAAGAATGGTAAAAAGAATTATTTTCTGGATTCTAATTCTCCTACAAGATATAAAGAATGGTAAAAAGAATTATTTTCTGGATTCTAATTCTCCTACAAGATATAAAGAATGGTAAAAAGAATTATTTTCTGGATTCTAATTCTCCTACAAGATATAAAGAATGGTAAAAAGAATTATTTTCTGGATTCTAATTCTCCTACAAGATATAAAGAATGGTAAAAAGAATTATTTTCTGGATTCTAATTCTCCTACAAGATATAAAGAATGGTGAAAAGAAGTATTTTCTGGATTCTAATTCTCATACAAGGCATAAAGAATGGTGACCCCCGTAACAGTCTGACTAGTAAATGTACTCGAAACATACAAACATAAAGGAATACTTTTGTTTTGGTGACGTATTTTAACGGTTTAAATTATCTGTATGGTATGTTGTATATTGCATTTGGAAGTATCAAAAAATACACGTCATCAAACCAAGGAAAAAATTCCATTTCTACATTATCAGAGTTACAGAATGGGTTGTAAGCAACACGCACACATACAACCTGAATTTAGTTTCATATTTACGTTACGGGTAAACACTGGTAACAAAGTTACTTTTGGGGATATAACATGCATGCATATGCTAAACATCAATTCTATAGTGGATAGGTAGAGGAGAAAAAATGGTGACGCCGACGTGATCTGAACATTTAGCTATCTGATTTATCACCTCACCTACCTCTACAAAATGGAGACTCAGAGGTTATAATATACTCCGGCCTTTTTTCAAGCACAATCAAGGGGAAACAATCAGAACCGTCGCACTACGAGAATCAGAGTAGAAAATAGTCCGGTATCTAATGAAGGGGTGGGATTCTGCTGCTAATGGTATGGGTCAGGATATTTAAACAGTGTAGAGGTTAGAGTGTTGTAAAATGTTTAACAGAGATATTCAGGTCTTTAGTTTCGAAACGAAAGATGAGCCAGGGAATGTGACGTCTTGTCAAATTGACATTCCGATTGGAACCGTTTATAGTATGCGTGAATTAAACTTTGGGGCGGAAATAAGAAAACACGCACATGAACAGAAGTGTTATAACTGATTGTGTGTCACTACGCGAGTTTGGACATGCCTGTGTTAGTCGACCGAACCACGTACCAATCATTACACGAAACTCAAAACAATATCGATCTCAGTCATGTAACAGCTACATTAATCCCTGCTTAGGCCATCATTTTTTATTGGTAACATCAGCGCATGAGAATAATATTAAACAGAGGACAGCAAGAGATTAAATAAACGTTTATAACCTCTCGCATGGTATCGCACGCGTGCTGTTATGTCCAGACTGGTGGAGTGAAGTTGTGGACGTTTGAAATGCAGTAAACATGTGTGCCTTTCGGCCGTTTCTGGCCGACTCTGTTTGGATCGAAGGCCAGACTTGTGGAGTTAAGTTGTGGGCGTTTGAAACACAATGAACATACATGCTTTTCAGCAGTTTCTGCTCAACTGTATTAGGTTCGAAGATCAAACTGGTGGAGTAAAGTTGTAGGCATCTGAAACAAAGTGAACATGCGTGTCTTTCAGCCGTTCTGCGCAAGTGTATTTGGTTCAGTCGGTATTAGAGAAAATGTAATTGAATCTAAATTCTTGGATCTTTGATCTCAAGTCTTACCAGTCATTATGCCATGTTGTCAGATTTTTTTTTCCTCTTGAACTATTTCTATTGATGTCAAACTTCGGCGGAAATAACAAAAGGTGAGCATGCGCACCATGTTTTTCCACGTGAGTTTGAACATGCCTGTTTAAACCAACTAAAGCACATGCTACGGGGACTGCTATTTCGGTGTGATTTTGAAAAATACCCCCAAAATAATTTGATGCGTAAGAAGATAAACTCGTATAGCCACAACCTCTATCAACAATTTCTCCCACTCTTTATCTGCCCGCCTGTGGAACTGCCCGCCTGTGGAACTGCCCGCCTGTGGAATTAGCCTGCTTTCCAGCTGACTACAATCTGGTCGTCTTCAAGTCTAATGTAAATAAGTTCTTGTTGAGCCGTGCCCCTAAATAATGCATTTGTTGTCCCGGTGACCACCATACACTGATTAATTTTTATCATCAAGTGACCTTCAGGCCTTAATAAAAAGGTGACACCCTTGCAAAAAAAAACAAACAAAAAAACAAAACAAAAAACAACAAAAAAAAAATCAACAAGAAGATAAAAATGTTCTGTAGGTTTATGACTCGGTCAACATCATCACCATTGTATGAATCCAAAGATTCTATTGTTGGCATTGGTTTCCCTGATATTTTACTAGTCAGAATTCTTTTTAGAATACCATCGGGTATTTACTAAAGCGACTGCATAAAGGTTGTCAACATCCTACGATTTCCCCCACTCTTTATCTGTGCCTAAATTTAAATGCAAATTCCATGAATAAAGCTTCTTTCTTAGAACTGCCCGCCAGTGGAACTCTATTCCACTGGTCTTCTTTCCATGTGACGACAACATTATTGTCTTCAAGTCCAATGTAAACAAGTTCTTGTTGAACTGTCCTCTTAAATAATCTAATTATACCAAATTTTCCCTACTAACGATTACTACGCTATTATCCCAATGGCTACCGTACACACATTAACTCTTATGCTCGAGTGGCCTCCGAGTCTTGATAAGTGGTATTGGGATTAATTTTACTCCGGAAAAAGTTTAATTCTCACACGTGAAAATGCAGTAACAAATCAACAATGAGTATCAAAACAAAATATGGCGATGGTTTGTGGTAAGGAACACGACAAGTGTGTACAATATTTAAAGCAATTTTACTGGGAGAACAAATGGATGATACAAGAAAAAGTTAATTGTGCAAAAAAAGAAAAAAAAATGCGAAAAACCTGCTTCACGAGAACTTATTTGGGGTGGAAAGTTTGAATAACAGGTGGCACGTGTGCGTCCCTCAATTCTGGCTTTTTCCGTGTCGCACTTGGCTGGAATTCAAGCAGGAACTCGGAGATAAATGATGGCTAACTTGTAACTGCCGTCTCGAGTTTGTCAGAAAGTAGTCTTCGGTTCGGGTCGGTAACGGTAGGAAGGGAACTAAGTTTCTGTTACTGCCGTCTTGGGTATGTGTCCCCGAGCCTCAGCTGTGCCCTGCAGTGGATTAAAAATATGGACAAAGAAGAGGCATGGCTTTTTAAGCTACCTCACGCGACCCCTAAAATAGCAAGGACCGTAAAACTGACAGCTGAAAGAGACACGGAAATGACTCATCGATGAAGGAAGGAGTGAGGCGAAATAAATTCTAATAATGTTTTTTTTTTGTTTTTTTTTTGCTTACGCTCATCTTAACCCGCTTGGACGTAAGGGGCTAATATTTGGGACCATGCATAGGATAGATTAACAAGATGTTGGTTTACATTACATTTAAACTTCTGCATATCAGTACAATCAGAGAAGCAGGTAGCAGGAAGGAAATTCCAAAGTCTAGCTGTTAGAGAGAAGAAAGTATTAGAGTAGGAAGCTTTTTAGCATTTACAGACCTTAACAGTGAAGGGGAGTGATTTTGTTGCTAAGTGGGTTAGTCGGGCATATGTACGTCGAGGGGGTACAAATGCAACGAGTTCATCATAGCACATTTCATTAAAATATTTGTAAAACAGGCACAGAGATGCAACATTGTGGTGATGGGACAGGGGTTGGAGCTTAGTTGACAAGGTGGTAACCCCTTAGTAAAAAAAAAAAAAAAAAAGAATTATGTTAAATATGTTTTTTTTTGTTTGTTTTTTTTTATCGGTGTTTTACGTTGACAAGTTCGAAACATGAAACGTTATCTTTCTTTGCTTTCAATGATCTTTCAGAAATGGACGCCTATTTGGAAAGAATCGTGCGTCACTAAATAGCTAATTAGCTTAGCGTATATTTATGCAGAATAACGTTCGGTGCTGTTGTTTAACAATTGTTTCCGAAATGCACGACGAGGTCATATTGTCTCTCACATAAACAACGGTTGCGTCCCTTTTTTGTTCGCCTATCAATAAAGACGCAGAAGAGTGGGGGCTGTGGGGGTGGGGGGGGGCGTCAGATAACAGTGACGTGATCGCGTTAGGATATAAAAACGAGGCTCTGTGCATTCATTTTCATAATTGAACTGTTGCATACTTGTCATCATTTCGAGTTTCATATATATCTTGTTTCCGAAAACCTTTGAATTATTTAGGAGGAGGATGAAAGAGGAAAGAAACATGTATGGCGATAGAATGACCTTATCATATCCTAACTTTCTTTTTTTTTTTTTTTCTATAGCTACCCAATTAAGAGATAAATATTCATTTTTTTTTTGTCTGTTTTTTGTTTGAGATTTTTTTTTTTTTTTAATTTTTTTGATCATTGCGCTAAGACTTTGCTTATATGACGATGTCTTTGATATCAGAATAGCCTCGCAGAAAATTATGTTGAACCACAAATAAACAAACAAATAAATAAATAATGAATAAATAAGATAAAATAAATAAATAAAGAGAAAATGAAGATGAATAAATAAAATCATTGAAATTGGGAATAAAATATATTAAAGAGAAACATGAAAAATGGAATTTGCTTTTTCCAATATAGATATCAAAAATGGCATCTTTGATGTCATTCTAGAGTAGGATATTGCCAGGATTCTAAGAGGTTTACACATTCAAATCTCTTATTTACAAACTAGCAAAGATACCCGTGCTTCGCACGGAGCTTTGTTGCGCACTCGGGTACCAAAATCTGTGGGCACCTTTCCAGTAAGTTGATGTTGTAAGAGCAACGATTGCATAAGGTGATTAACATTTTAACTACCTCTTGTAGTGACTGAAATTCAATCAGGAACTTCACAAAACATTTTCATCAAAAAGGAAGGTTACTTGATGTTACATAGTAAATTTTTCATTGAAGTAATTTTCAACTCTTGCTTAAATTTTATCTTGCACATTCAATACTAAAAACTTACCACAATCAGATCATGTCAGTTTTTCCTCATATCCATTTCTCGAACTTTTCACTGAAGAGCCTCAGGGTAAACTACATTTCTGCTGCTTTGATTTGGAGCCAGAATGTAGAGTTTTTCTGAACTTCCTGTCCGGCTGATGGAGACGTAGAACATACCGTGACTGAAGCAGTCTGATGTCAAGTCTACGCCAATGGTGTTAAATGTCTGACCTTGACTTTTGTTTATGCTCATTGCAAAACACACCTTCACAGGAAATTGGAGTCTCCGGAATTTAAATGGAAGTTCTGAGTCCGATGGAACTAAGGGGATCCTTGGCAGTAGAACGGTTTCGCCTTTGTAGGGACCACAGGAAATGGTGGCCTCAAGTACATTGGTGTGCAATCTGGTGATAACACCTCTGGTTCCGTTTGTTGTTTTTGGCGGTTCCAAGGATCGAAGAATCATGATTGGCGATCCAATTTTGAGATTTAAAATGTGTGGAGGCATTCCAGATATCTCCAAAGAGTTTAAAAACTCCACAGGGTAGTGAACAGCTTCATATTCATTAGTAGCCGAATCAACTGACTTGTATTGCTTTGTGTCTCCTGGAAATTCATTCATTATTGAATTGTTCAAATGATTCACATTGCTGTTTAATGGCGAAATAATAGCCCTCTCAGCAAGCCAATCCGGTGATTTTCCATTGTTTTGCAGGTCTGGGTACACTTTGTCTTTCAGTTGCTTCTGATTACCGACACATTTACCAAGCGCAGTTGGAATCTTAATTGTGTCAGGTGAAGAAGTGATAGGAAACTGACCATTACCGATTTGGAGAAGCAATTTTGAGAAGTCTGCTGTAGCTGTGTTATCAGAGATATAGGCTCTCATATTAGTAGTCAGTCTCTTCACTATAACGTGCCTCCAGAGATAGGATTGTTTCAAACTTGCATTGACAATGTTAGCCCTTGTGCCATTTTTAACCACTGGGAGGATTTGACGGAAATCACCGCAAAATAAGGTTGGAATGCCACCCATGGGATTCTTGTTTCCTGTGATGTCTTGCAGTGTTCGGTCAATTGCTTCATAAGCACTCTTGTGCGTCATTGGGGCTTCGTCTACAATGATTGCAGAGGTGTCTCTAATTACATTTGCCAAGGCTGAGTTACCAGTAATTTTGCAAACTGGCTGATCCATTCGATGAGTATCCAAGGGTACTTTAAAAGTGCTGTGAAGAGTGCGGCCACCTTGTAGTAGAGTAGCAGCAATGCCACTGGATGCTGTTGCAAGCACAATCTTTCTCATGGATCTAATCTTTGCAAGGATCAAATTGATTACAAAAGTCTTGCCCGTACCACCTGGAGCATCAAGAAACATCATGTTTTTGTTCATTTCACCTTGTGCTTCCAACATTGCCATGAATGAATTGTAAACTTCTCTTTGAGAATCGGTCAGTTTTTCTTGCATATTTTTTGCTTGTAGGGAAAGTTCTTCAAGATTATAAGTAACTTCACGTTGATACTCTCTCGCGAGTCTTTCATCTCTCCCTTGCGTTGGTGCAGGTAATCCATAGCTTGCCAATGGTTGACCGCACATAAGGAGAACTTTTTCTTCAATTAGACAAAGAGTTTTATTGTAGATGTCCTCATTAAAATCTGCTTCTGGATTGTTAACTTCTTGCCTGTATCTGTGAAGAATGTCTTCAGATATTACATCACGAAAAGCCATCCAGATCTCAAGAGGATTTCTTGGCTCACAGGCTGTTAAAATTATCACAAATAGGCTTCGCAAATTTGAAAGTGATTGAGTGGCACTTGCCTCTCCTACTGCTTGATGCAAGTGATGGTCATTTTCTAGAAGGCCTCGAGCAAGGCACGCTGCTCTGTATGTTTCAAACACCTGACCATTGTATGCTCGCAAATTTTGAAATGAAGTTGGACCAGCAACCTCATTGAGCAACAGGCGTAAGAAATAACACTCCCCTGCTTTTGGACTAATCGTGTAGATTCTCCCAATGCATGGTGCCTTCCATACATCATCATTTTCAGTACCTTCAACTTGTACCCCACGCATTCTTCTCATCCATTTCTTTGTCGATTTGTTCCAAGTGTAAAACTCAGGGACTTCTACGTATTTGAGACCCCTTGCAAAGTCATCCTCATGGCAGAGTTGAAAAAATGGTGTCAAAGTTGTGGCAGGCGGTGGACCTTGGGCTCGTTCCAGAGCAGTATCAGCTGAGAACATGACATGCTGCCCATTTTCAAGATGAACAGAAAGTTGTACAATTGGGGGGAAATGTTCATGGATGGGATGTTCCAATATCCTCCAGGCCGCCTCTGAACTGCCGACATACCTTGCATTCTGGAACTGCTGGATCTCATCCACAATGTGACTTTGTACTTGGCCTTGTTGGTTAGCTGCTCCATCAGTTCTTTGTAGTTCAAACACTGCTTGATCACATCCTTTATTCACGTATTTGAGGACATATTTGATGCTTTGGATCGAGCTGCAAATTTCTACGTTAATGTGAGCGTTGAACTGCTGAAGGAGGACCTTGTTGTACGGAACAATCCACTGGTTTGTTATTTCTTGATTAACATACCGACCATTTCTCTTCATCCTTATTGTACCAGTCTGGCCTCCATCTTCTGGTTTTCTTTGCCTGTACTTGGGGTAAGAGTCTTGGCCTTGCTCGGTACACTGAAGAAATTCTTTTGGGTATTTTTTGGAACATTTGTTGTCAATCGTACATGGACAATTTGGATTAAATGGTCCACAAGGTCCATGCACCATATGTGCCATCACTTTAGCATGAAGATCAGGATCTTCCTCTTTGTCAGGGATCTCTGCAGATATGCAGAGATCCATTTTTTCTGGTAGAAGTTTGTCCTCTGGGGCCTGCCAGGTGAGGATGTGTGCATGCGGCAGTCCTCTTTTTTGATATTCAATACTGTACAGGAAAGCCCTCAACCTGCCAAATCCTCCCTTTTTAATAAATTCAAGTAACTTTTTTAGCTTCTGCCTGAAAACCCTGGCAACAATATCTGGACGATCCTGAGGGTCTTGCCCTTGAAGACAATTTTCTGTAATTTCTGTCCACTTTGGATTTGTTGTGAACGTGATGAAGAGGTCGGCTCGGCCCATTCGCCGAACATATGCCATGGCATCACTTTGACGCTCAAACATGTATCGAGGGCCTCCTGTATAAGTTGCCGGAAGAACAACTCGTTGACCAAACTGTTCTGGATTCCCATCCTCCCTAAGAATTGAATCTCTCAAGTTGCTATAATTGTCAGCTCTCAGGGTCTGTTGCTCACGCCTCAGGAACTGTAAACGTTCTGTTTCAATCTTGCAGTACACATCCACCAGCCATTGTTGAAATAGCCTTCGGTACCAGAGAAAATAGTTTCCAGGCCGAGTCATTAAATGGTACGAATAAAATTGCTGTTGGGTAACTTTTCGCCCATTGGATGCCTTCATGTAGATGTTGTAAGATGGAGAACCATAGGGGTACATTAACGGGTACATTAAAGTATCGTAGAGGGGATGTAGTTCGGAGATCCATTTTAATGTATCATTTCTAAAACGCAAGACAATATCCCGGTTAGCTGTTGGTTCATTCTCCATTAATATTCCAATCTCATACGTTGTTGTTGGAGCATTGAATCGCCGTGGATGCTCTTCTTGCAGCCTTCGGTCTTCCCTTATGACAACTTTATGTTCTACCAAGTGTTCTTCTTCAATCCTCTCCTTTGTTGTTTTCAGCTGACAAATGAAGCTGTTGTTCTCATGTAAAAATTCAGTCAGACTTTGGAGAATGTCTCTATTGAGTCTACTGTTACGTCCCCGATTATGTAGTTCCTCTTCCAGACTATCCAAGAAGTAGACTTGAATAAACTTTGCTGTTTCATCTTCAGGTGGTAAAAGACTCCCAATCTGGTGGCAAACCTGGCCTCGAATTCTAAAAGAAGGATTCCACCCATGTACTGCCACAATTTTGTGACCAAATGATGTCATTGCAAAACAATTGTTATAACTGCGTAGATTTTGCAGAAAATCTTTAGAGATGGGACCATTGCCGGAGAGCAAATCTTGAAGCAACTGAGGCAGTGGTGGAAAGCTATCAAGCACAACTTTGCCAGAAGAACAACAACAACCAGGGGTTTCTCCTTTAAATTTTACAGCTGAGCAATGTTGACATACTTTGTCCATTTTTCCTATATCAGCTGTAGTGAGAGAGTCATTTTTGTTGTAGAGCAATCCTTTTCTATTGCAGTGTTCTATTTCATGGTGTCTCAAAGCAGTCATTCGTTGTCTAGCTGCCTCGTTTTCTGTCAATTGCTGGGGCAAAGTCATACTCTCTCTCCATGCAGCCTCTCGTTGTTGCCCTTGGTATAGGCGAAAGCTTCGTTGGGTTTCCGATTCATTCTGATGTCGTTGAGCCACTCTCAACTGACCTTGTGTACGTCTACTTACCTCATATAATTCATTCGATCGTAATATTGCTTCTCTTTCCAGTGCATATCTTTGCCTTTCTTGAATTTCATCTTGTGATGAATTTAACCGCCTTACAGCATGTCTAGTTCTGTCAGCTTCACGTTGGGTTTCTCTTTCCAAATCTGACAGTCTTGCTCTCCTTTCTCTTTGACGTATCCTGTTAAGTTCTAGACGTCTTTCTCTATCTGAATTGTTTTCATTGGAGCGAACTGCAGCAACTCTTAGTCAATTAGCTTCCAATCTTTCCATTCTTTCTTCCTCACTTTCGTTTCTACTTCGTTTGGGTGGCATAATTTCGGTTTTAAACGGAATTGTTTAACGATATTAATGATTGTAAATTAATTAAGCGTAAAGGAAATGTATACTAACTGAAATGGACGAACTATAAATAATATTTCTGAATAGTACAATTATAAACAATTATATTGTACCTATTTACTATGCCTCCCCACGGGACAGAGTTAGACACCAGGGTCGTTTTTTAACGTGGAGAAAAGGTACAAAAATAAAAATTGTCTCAGTCGTGAAGGATTTCTCCTCCACCGAAAGAGAACAAGAAAATGAAGTGCAGCATCTGAAGAACAGATACTACACTTTGATCTTGACCAAAAGGAATGAATAAAAGCGACCTACGTGTGACTCATTACTTCCGGGTGTAAACGTCACAGTCTAAAAGTAATAATTAAAAAAAAAAGTAAATGTAAAATAAATGTAATACCAACTTAGGTTAACTAAGTAAACAGTACAATTAAAACAGTTCTATTAAAACAAATAATTACTAAGATCTAGGTAATTGTTAGTCTCATTGTTATGGTTTTAAAGAAAAAAATGTGTAAAAAAAGTTCTGCTTTTGTGAGTACGTGTATTTCTTTTAAATTACATAACCTTTTTATTTTATTATTTATATCTCTTTTAAATTTATATATTTTGTTAGTAAACTGGAAGAAATTCAGTTGAATAAAACCTTGTTCGTGTTCTTTACGTTAAACTCATATTTTTATAAAAGGTTCATCCGGTTTAAAGAAAGCACTAAGTTTAAATAAGACTGGAAATAACTAATTCAATATATAAATAGAAAAATGAAATAAATATAAGCTTTAAGTCTTAAGATAGTAATAATCAAAATGTAATAAATTATTTGTAGTTCAAATCTATGATAAGACAGGCTTTCGAAATAGGCTCGACCAGAAAGATTAAATTGGAACGAAATTATAATCTCCGTGCCATTTTCAAAACAACCCCACAAAAGTAACGGTATCCTGCAGTTGATTAAAATGACAACGTTGGTTGTAAGAAAAATGTAAAAGAAAATGCGCTTATCTGTTTATTTTGACCTGTTTTATTTAATTAAAAAAAAATTGGCTATAACTGGAAGAGAGCGTTATGTTTTGGGGGTTGTTTAAAAAATAGAATGGAAATAAAGTTAGTTCCGTTTTAATTGTCTTTAATTGCGGCAAGCGCTAACAAAATCGAAAAATCACTGTTTACATTCGAAATGTTAACTTTTATAGGTTTACAGGTTTGCTGACAAGGCTGGGGGTGTTTAATACAATTATTTTACTAAATTGATTTTTTTCATTTAAAAATAAAATTATTTCTTTTTTAATAAAGTTTTATTTTAAAATATTTGTTTTTGTTTATTTATATAAAATTACGATAGTTGAATTGTATTCTTTCAATTATATTGGCAAGTAAAATATAAAAGATTAAAACGGAACGAAATTGAAATTTCCATTACATTTTCAATACAATCCCAAAACATAAAGCTTTGCTCGCCAATGAATTGTTTTGATAATATACGTAAAGTGAAATAAATCGAATATAAAATTAAATGAAAATATATTAAATAATTAAATGTTAAATAGATTTTGTAAATAGTACAGTTGAAATGATTAGAATATTTCCAATATGTAATAAGGTCGAGGTAATTAGTTAAAGAGATTTAATATAATGTGATATGCAAATGAGCATAAGTCATTCGATATGGGGGTGGTTTGTAGAATAGTATATAAAGAAATTAGGCATTGTTTCTTATATCTCCTATAACAGAAACATCCTAAAATGGGTTCTAATGTTTCTCTACCAGGAGAGATCTACCCTCTTACGTCCTTTATATTTCGTTGATGATGGAGAGCTGTACACACAGACAGAATCACACGAACCCTATTACTTTATAAAGATATAGATGTGTAGCGTAAGTTCTTTTCTACCCCCAAACGTTAAATTTGAACTCAACCTCAGATCAAAAGTCTCAAACTCAAATCCAATTGTTCTCTTCTCTCTGCACTTTCCACACTGACGTTCAAAATAAAGAATGCGGCCCTTTTATAGAGAGACCCAACCACATCTCATTTGCATACCCCCTCCCCCCCTCTCGTCACATCACGTGATTTGCAGTCCATAAATACTAAGGGGCGGCCATTTTTATTTTCTCTTTTTTTTTTCTTTCCTAACACTGGCCGCACAATACATGTTCTTTACTTTTAGCCACACATTTCTTGCTGTTATGTGTAACGACGGAAGTTTATCTTTTGAGGTACAAAATAAAAAGGGCATAAAATCGTTTCTGCGCAAATAGTTCGCGCAGACCTTCTGGTTGGATTAATAAATGCCGATGTGTATTTTTAAGGCTATCAAAAGCAGCGGTGTGAAACTATCGTTATTAATTGAAATCCACTTAAGAGACTCTCGAGTGTATCTATAAAAGTGAGCCTTTTTATGGCTGTTCTGTCGTGTGAATATTTCATAGCACTTAATTGTAAACTAAACGTTCCTCACTTGCTCAGTGAAAGCCTATTCTTTCTATTATCTGTTATTTATTTATTTATTTTTACATGGAAGTCACCACTTATCAAGGCCCGGAGGCCACTCGGGGATAAGGGTTATTGCGTGTATAGTAATCAATGGGACAATATCGTAGCAATCGTTATTAATGGAGATTTGATAAAGTGTCTTACTTAAGGGGGCGGTTTATCATGAATTTGTTTATGTTGGACTTGAAGACATCCAAGTTGTAGCCAGGTGGGAAACAGACAAACGGAAGAGAGTTCCACAGGCGTGCACGTCTAAGAAAGAAGCTTTGTTCATGGCATCTACGTTTTGATTTAGGCACAGATAACGAGTGGGGAAAATTACTGACAGTGGTTTCAGCTAGACGGGTTGGCGAGGGGGAACCAGAGATTGGAGCTCAGACGAACACTCCCCATGAAATTTGAGTTCATTTATACAGGCTTCAAATTCGAACAAATTTAGAATTTTATATACCTTCAAAACATTTGAATTTGAATTGAATTGAATAGAAGATAAAGAAAAAAAAATCACCTTAACCCGAATTAATCTTTTTATTATTTTTTTTTCAAGTGCAGGCTGGAATGATAAAAGTGTCGCTCTAGAAAAGACATGATTCCATTTCCGTTTGATGATAACCGTTTTTCTTTTTTGTTGCAGACAATCTACTTGTTGACCAGTTGTGTATAAATCCCAAGAGCGATAGAAGCTTTCTATCATGTCTGAGAGTGACAGAATGTTCAACGAGCAAAATCGGAGATGCGCCACCGTACAACTCATGCTCTCTACAGATCAAAGTTATGACAACTAGACCATTTTCAGCGCCTTCAAAATGCAAATCCAAACGGTTCAACGCTTGGGCGCACAGCTCAGCAAAATTTCTGGACACGGTTATGATTTTTAGTGTGGTTTCAAGTGAGGGCCACATCATGTCACCTCACATCTTCGAAATCGGCTTGAAAGTCAACACCAAAGTGTACCTGGATGTGATGAAGAGTGTGGTGATTCCCTGAATGTGGCAGCAGGACTAGGCGCTAGCCCACAAGTCCAGAAGGAGTGTTATAACTTTGTACCCTTCTCTCATTGCCCCCCTCCTCCCCCGACCTGAACCCACTGGACTATTTCGTTTGGTCATAAGTCGAGAACATCATTAACGTATCCTCCCACAACAAGCCAGCCTGATCGCTACCATCTGCCGAGTATTCACCAAGCTCCCGCCGGCGCTTGTGGAAAAAGCATGCATCCAGCTCCGATTCCGTATCAAGGCGGTGATTGAGGCTGAAGGCGGCTACATTGAATAGATGTCAGCTCTACTAAATAATCAAGTTACTTGAATTGATTTTTTCTAATAAAAGTTTTAAAATAAAGCTGTAGTGTTGTTTTCTTTTTCGAGGATTGTGCTAAGTATAATCGATAAATAAAATAAATGAACAGATATATAAAAGAGAAATCTGAAGATTAATAAATAATTTATAAAAACAAAACTTGAAACCGATAATAAATATATACTTCCTTTGTTTAAAGTTCCCACATTCTTGAAAATTCTAACACGTTTTTGCAACAATCATCCTGTATTTACCAACGCTTTTATTGTATCACAGATGTTTTTTTATTTTGAAAAGACATTTTTTCTTTGTTTTAAACGTTTGTAAGCCAATACAAAATACTTAACATGTATATTCTGTACAACATTGTCTGATAGCAAGCCTAAGAGCAAGCCATATTTGTGAACTTGAAATGAAGAAACGCACCCTTTTATACTGTTTTCCCAGCTGCTGCTGATACGATGCTTTGCTGAGATCTGTTTGGTCAGCTAGAGTGACGATATGCGCAGAGAGCATCTGTTTCGCATAATTGTTAAATAATTAAATTAGTTTCGTACAGAGTGCAGATTCGTAAAATATCATCAACGCAACAGGTTTAATTTTGTAGATTTTCTATGAAGAGATTAGCTTTATATACAAAACATGTTCTTCCCAAATGGTTACCGATTTAGTACTAACCAAACTCAATATCGCTTAACTTCTTTTATAGAGTGCCCTCAATCCTACAACAAGGATCACTGAGAAAGATTAGCTAGAAAATGAATGGCAATCAAAAGATCCGTTGATACATTGAACACCACACACCAATGACGACATTGAGAGCATTGCCAAGGCTGTTGCGAAAAAGGTGGGCTCTCTCTACTGTGCTAGAAAGCTACTTACACCTGAAAGTATCCTGTATCTCTACAAGGATATCATTCGCCCATGTATGGAGTACTGTTGTAACATTTGGGCTGGTGTATCTGCTACTTATCTCTCACTCCTGGACATGGTTCAAAAGAGTCGCTCACCTGATAGGTCCTAAACTGTCATCAAAGCTTCAACTTCTGTCCCATCGACGAAATTTTGCATCCCTCTGTTCTACAAGTATCTCAATGATGAATGATTCGACGAACTGCAAGCTCTTGTACTCCATCGACGTAAATATCCCTGATAAACCCGAGAAGCAGCAAAATCCCACCCCTACACAGTAGATATCCCTAGACGTAAGAAAGCCCTCTACTTTAATAGTTTCTTTCCCAGAACTGCTAGATTTTGGAACTCCATTCTGGGTCCCTGCGTTCCTTACTGTACTGACATGCGGAAGTTCAAGTGTAATGTGAGCGGACATCTTGCTGCTCAACTCCCGACATAGTATTGTTGCAACTTATGCCCCCGGTAGTAGCATCCTATATCAAAGTGACACTGCGCCTTGTTTGGGGTGAAAATAGTATTTTTAAAAATGACGACATGACGATTGTTTGTTAACTTTCTGGATGGACAGATAATAATGGCGAATGTTGAGGAAAATGCAAAGATGATAAACAGAGGAAAAACTGGAGTTATCATATTTCTAGTTGAAGGTAAATGTCGTTGAGGGCAGAAAGATGGGGATAGAGATTGATTGAGATGAGTCAGAAGGTTTAAGAAGGACAAAATATGGAATTGGTCAACAGAGCACTTAAAAAACATGGCCGCCATAATTCCGAATTCCGAAGAATCATGGTCGAAACTACGAATGTCCTACATAGCGAAACTAATGTAAAGAAACTAAAAATACTAGAAGCATTATGCATAGAAACGAAACAACCTAAAATAATATAAATTATGAATGCAGTCGGAACATTTGAAAATACTAAGGCTCGTAAACTCTAAATGATATGTATATAAAACATGTAAATATAATTTAACACGATATAAATATTAATATTAACCTCCCCCGGTTAAAAATTGTCCACCCATTTAATAAACAGCCCCAACACGTGACCATGATAAAATATATAAATTTAACACATGTAATACCAAACGTAATTTAAAAAGAAAAAAAAAAACAACGTAATTTTAAGGACCTAAGTAACATAATCTGCCTGAGGATGACGGAAATGCTCCAGTTAAAAGCGCTCGCTATGCAAAATCAAATATGTGGGCCCAACTTATACGACTACGATAAAAATATAAAAAGAAAAATACGGAGATTGGAAAAGGTAAAAAAGAAAATAGTCAAACATAAACTCTGTACTTTTTAATAATATTTGCCTCAACGAGAACTTTCTCTCTCTCTCTCTCTCTCTCTCTCTCTCTCTCTCTCTCTCTCTATATATATATATATATATATATATATATATATATAGCAAAAGTACCCGTCGTTTTAGTCTGTCATTAATTATTAGGTTGAGTGATGCCTCCTTAATCCTAAGGTTACCCACATTTCTTTCATAGCTCATCAGTGCGGCTAGACAAGCAACTACCTCAAGCCAGGATCGAGACCCGATCATCCAAACGTCAGTCATAGCTTCTAACGGTTGCTCTATACGGATGTTGCTATGCAAGTAGTGAATTAACAATGTTTTGATATTGTCCAAATACCTAAGCTCAATTTGTGTATACAAAGAGCATCGCTTCATACGCTAATGGTAATTTGTATATTCCCAGTATGCTTAACTCAAGATAGGGAGCATTATATATATATATATATATATATATATATATAGCAAAAGTACCCGTCGTTGACTGGGTTCAAAAACAGCCTACAGAAAATTGACTCTGATTTATGAAAGTATGATAGGTTATGAAAAGGAAGGGTTGTAAAGAGATAGCTTCGAATTTGGGGGTATCAAAACCAAAGCAAAATATGATGACAGTAAAAATAAAATAGATAAACCCCATAATTTATTATACCATACATGTTCATACTGAAACACTTATTACAATATTCTGTGGATCTATATTAAAAAGAACCTTGTTAAACTTTGTGACATATTTCCAGTTCATATTTGAACGAACACCCCATAATTTTATTATACCATATTTCTTCAAACTGAAACATAATTATCAAAGTATACTTACGCAGCTAGATATGAAAAGTCTTTATTAAAATTTGTGCCTATTTCCATTCTATGGAGGCTAGGCGCGAACGCAAACCCCACAATTTTATTATAACATCCCTATTTAAGTTAAAACATACTTATTAAAGTATTATTATGTACATCTATATCAAAAACACTTGTAAACGTTTTTTTTAATTTTTAAATTTTTTATTTCCATACTTTGTGGACCAGGCGCGTACGCAGACCCCACAATTTTAATGAATCATCATTATGCCAGATCAAACATACCCATTCCTGTGTTTCGATAAATCTTCTATCATTATATGTGATCAATTTTCTATAATAGTCAACCATATAGGGGCCTATTCGTGACCATACACACACACAGACGTTCAGCTTATATATATATATATATATATATATATATATATATATATATATATATATATATATATATATATACCGTGTCTATCGCTTTATTGCAGATCATAATTTTTTTAATGACTACAATAATATTAATCATAAAATATTGAAATTTCAATTTCAAAAGTTATATTTGTGTGTGTGTGTGTGTTTTTTTTTGCTGCCATTTTCACTGTTTCTCGCTTTATTGCAGGTTTGTGAAAATGCCCAAAAATGGACATTCAACTGCTACTGAAAAGCAAAGGATTGTAGCAGGCCTTACTGAGGAACT
The DNA here is from genome assembly GCF_053919585.1 of Euprymna scolopes. Taxonomy (NCBI): domain Eukaryota; kingdom Metazoa; phylum Mollusca; class Cephalopoda; order Sepiida; family Sepiolidae; genus Euprymna; species Euprymna scolopes. The sequence continues at coordinate 4,441,850 of NC_136512.1, read as the reverse complement.
GACTCTTCTGGATTTTGCCAAGGAACTGGGACAGGATAAGAGAATCTTGGTTTCTTTTGTGGAGAAGCGCAACGCCACATCACGAAAATATAAGGGTCCAAGAAGAAGCATTTCCCCTCGTGATATGCGAAAAATACGCAGACAGGTCAATAGGGAACCAAATGGCACCTCAATTTTTGACAAAGTTGGCATTCGTCCGCTGTTCAGAAAGACCAAATGCAGTGTCTTGAATGAAATGGCCAGCAACGTGAAGCCCATTTCCAGACTCGCCTTAAACCAAACTCATAAGAAAAAACGTATTACGTAGATAGAAAAAAATACATGAAAACAGACTTCCAACAGGTTCTGTTGACAGATGAAGCTAGAGCCACACTTGATTGTCCAGATGGATGGGCTAAAATTTAGAGTCCTACCGGAGCTGCTATCCCACATCGTGTTCGTCGCCAACAAGGAAGCAAGGGAGTTATGTTTTCGGTGGGTATCATAGGTGATACATTATTGGGACTTTCTCGAGTGCCTGAAAGTGTGAAACTCACAAGCCAAGCATACAGTTTTTAGATGAGCATTTATTCCCTTGGTTGTACGACCTGCCTTTACTTCGTCGACGTCGGCTGATTTTTATGCATGACAATGCCCCGTCTGATGCAGCAAAGACTACGACTTCCTTCCTCGCATCTCTGGGGATCAAGGGCGAGACTCATGAATTAAACCTAATTGACCATTCTGGTCGATTTTGAAGACGGAGGTTTATGAAGGAGTACAACAATTTACATCAAATGACGCCCTCTTGAATAAAAATGTTGAAGTTGCAAGTACCATAATAACATAACAATAATCAACAGATTGACTTCATCTTTTCATAGCAAACTGTTTAAGCTAATGAAAAGGAATGGGAGTTAGTTGATAAATGATTTGGTTTTGTGTTACATATCGGGTGAATTCTTTCTTACATTTCATTGTTACTTACGACTTAAGAAGATTTCAGTAATTATAAACTTTTCACGACTGTTTTGCATGGTATCTACCTAGTCTGATACTATTCCTACTTTTTTGGGAGCGAAGGTGACAGTTAAATAAAAAATGTTGTCAATTTCAGTTCTCTTGATTTCATGTGATCGTGTTTTTATTTCTATTTCAACTTCCATGTTACTGGTCAGCGTTTGCAGTTTATGTAGGTTGGTTTCCGCAATAAAGTCGGCACTACAATATTTTGGGAGGCAGATTATTATTATTATTATTATTATTATTATTATTATTATTATTATTGGCTCACATGGAGCTTTCACACAGGTCAACAAACGATCTGATTGGAAACCTGTGGTGTTCTCTGGAAGCTGAGTGACAACAAGTCTCCCCAGACGTCCAGCTCTCTCTACCTCCTTCGATAGCATTTGCAAATGAATTTGCATCATCGCAACAGCCTCTAACCATTGATTTCTCGCTAGTAGTGGGCATTGGTTTATACTGGAATTTGAGTGGCACTAAGCCTCCCCAATGTCCCAGTTCTCTTTGCGCTTGTCTAGCCGAGGTCTGGCTAGCGCTTTCTCCTCGGTCTTTCAATCCTTATTGACCTTTCTCAGCTCTTTTCTATTAGGAGGAACGGTGATGAGACAATGGGGGGATGCATGATGGGGGTGTAGAACTTGTAGATATCCAGTTTCGGTGTTCTTCATTCCTTGTAACGCTTATTCGTTATATTGTCTTCTTGTATTATTCTCCGCATTCAAGGGGTTTCCTTAATATTTCAGTCGTTTTCATTATCGTTAGTCGTTGTATTTTTGCAGTTATTCCTCTGATTCCAATTTCTGACATGCTTTTTTTCGAAGTTTTTCGGAATTGTTTCTAGTGCTCCTACTATTATCGGTACTATTTTGATTTTCTTCATTATCCAAATCCCTTTTAACTCTCTGGCTAGTTCTGTGTATTTGCTTCATTTCTCCTTTTCTTTCATACTCACCCTGTGGTCAGCTAGGGCAGTAAAGTCTACGATTTGACAGGATTTTTCTTTCTTGTTAATTATTACGACATCTGGTCTTCTTGCTTGGATGGGTTTATCCGTCTGTATGCCCATGTCACATAGAATTTTGTGGTTCTCGTTTTCGAGTGCTGTTGTGGGTTTATACTTGTACCATTTGTCTGTGCACTCAAAATGCAGTCGTTTTAACAATTCACAGTGCACCACCCTCCCCACTTGGTCATGCCTGTTTTTGTATTCCTTTTGGGCCAGTTTGCTGCATTCACTTACTATATGATTTATCGTTTCATCTCTTTGTCCACAAAGTCTGCATTTGCTGTTTTCTTGTGTTTTATCGATTCTTGCTTTGATATGGTTGGTTCTTATCGAGTTATCTTGTGCTGCAGTTATTAGAGATTCAGTTTCTCGGTTTATATGTCCTTTTCGCATCCATGTCCAGGTGTTTTCGTTATTCTCATCTTTTGTCATTCTTATGAATCTTCCGTGGAGTTGTTTCTCTTCCCATTTCTCTTTTCTCGTTTTGTCATTTTTCTCTCTGTTTTCTGTTTTTTTTTTCAGTGTCTCTCGCTGCCATAATTATCCTATTATTATTATTATTATTAATATATTATTATTATTATTATTATTATTAATAATAATAATATTAGGATTGTGCAAAACAATATCGTTTTCTCACATATGTTACTTATATATATAATTTCTGAATTAATTCATGTATACAACCATATTATATTTCATATTGAAGCGCGTTTTTCGCTCTCTTGAATCGTGTTATTCATTACCGTTCTCAATCTCTTCATTCATTTTTTGCAGGCTTTTCGTCAACATGGACAAAATTCAAATCCTAGGAACCACTAACGAACATGTGGCACAACAGTGTTTCAAGATATTTCGCAATGGTGACGAGAGCCTCGAAGATGAAGAAGGCCGCGGCCGGTCGACTGCGGTTGATAACGAATATCTGAAAGCCTTAATTGAAGCTGATCCTCGCAAAACCACATGAGAAGTTGCTGTTGAACACGAGATCAGCCACTGAACAGTCGTTCGCCATTTAAAGCAAACAGAGAAGCCCAAAAAGTTGGTTAAATGGGTGCCGCATGAATTGAACGATAATCCAAAAAATCGTTTTTTGTCTTCTATGCTCTTCTGCACAACCAAAACGACCCATTTTTCGAGCGGATTGTGACGTGTGATGAGAAGTGGATCCTCTACGAAAACCGACGACGTTCGGCGCAGTGGTTGGATGCCGGAGAAGCTCTGCAACACTTCCCAAAGCCGAATTTGCCCCCAAAACCGATTATGGTGACTGTTTGGTGGTCTGCGGCCGGCCTCATCCATCACAGCTTCTTAAATCCGGGTGAAACGATTACGGCGGAGAAGTACTGCTGACAACTTCACAAAATGCACCAGAAGCTACAACGTATGTGCCCGAGATTGGTCAATATGAAGCGACCAATTCTCCTCAATGACCCTGCAGAAGCTCAATGAATTGGGTTACGAGGCTCTGCCTCATCCACCATATTCACCAGACCTCTCACCTTTTTCAAGCATCTCGATAACTTTCTACACGAAAAATGCTTCAAAAGAAATTACTATGCTAATAGGATAAATAAATTTGTTTCTCGTTGGCAAAAATGTGTTGATTCTAATGGTTTTTATTTCAATAAATAAAGTTTATTATGAAAGGAGTTATGATTTTTTGAAGTGGGACGCCAACAAACAACATAATTTTTGCACCAACCTAATACTATTGCTGTTGTTCTTATTGTTGCTGCTGCTGCTGCTACTACTACTACTACTACTACTACTACTACTACTACTACCACCACTACTATACCCCCCCCCCAGATGTGTGGGTACTCTTAGAAAATATGACTCTGGAATGTGGGCGGGCTGCGTTATTCCATTTAACAAGAAAACGGGGAAATAACAGAGGATAGTTAAACCGTTAAATAGGCAAGAATTAGTGCAAAAAACGAGAGAGAGAGAGAGAGAGAGAGAGAGAGAGAGAGAGAGAGTAGGAATAGGAAGAGAGGGGCGAGGAAACAATTGAGAAAGTAAGGGGGTTGTTAATTCACACTTGGTTAAGGGAATTAATGCCAGTCATGTGAAAAATGATTTTACGGAGAAAATAATATAATTCTTGCATATCAAAGAATCGCAGTCGTTGGCGAGAAATACTATTAAGTGGCCATCGAGCAGATGGCAGCACTTTCCTCGTTTCGTATCCGTTCATGCAAAGCAGGTACTTCTTCGCACAGACCACACCCACTCTCGCCGCCTAGCATGGAACCCAAAGACACATTTCACGCACCAGCTATGATAAGATAAGGCTAAAGTGTTAGCAGGAAGCTCGATGGAAGACGTGTGCGAGCGAGTCTTATCAGTAAAACAATGAATAGACAACCAAGACACTGAAAGCAAAACAGCCTGTATGCCTACTTACGTATTCTTTGTATGTTCATATCATGGAAGATGAACGACTACAGCCTGATCGAAATAATGTGTTTTCAAACGGACCCCTTTAGAAGCAGACATTTGGCTCGCAGAAAGGTTTATAGGACGGTTGAAAACGCCTGTTACACCACCACAGTGTTGCATACAAAAAAAAGATAAATAAATTAAATATTCTAACTCCAAATAAGGCATATTGCTACTTGGGGGTATTTGGTATCATCTTTATAGGAGACTACGTAAGGAGATGAGCGAGATGCTGATTCACATTACATTTAAAATTCTGCATGTCGAAGTAGCAAACAACAGAGAGGGAATTTCAAAATTTAACAGTCCGAGAAAAAGTTAGAGTAGAAGGCTTTCTGACATCTACGGATCTCTAAACTGAAGGGGTGGAATTTTGTTGCTAAACGAGTTTTTCGTGGCTATGTACGTCCAGAAGATGAGTTTATCAAAGTCGTGGTCGTCATAAAAGTAGATCCAGGCCTGTTCACCGACAAATGACGTCATGACTGAAGTTCTAGCAAATAAGAACAGTCGGACTATAATAATGAATAAAAGATTGTTACAAAAAAAATAAAAATAAAACATTATCAAACTTAAAAAAATTACATTAATAAAGATAAAAGTAAGAAACACGATTGATGCTGAAACTGAATTTTTTTTTCAGTTAAAAAAAAAGAAAAACAAGAATAAAAGATAAGAAAAGATGCGTTAAAAGTAAATAAATATTTCCTCGTTTCATAGATTTTAAAGATTAAAATCCGTTCGTCATTGTATGTATTAAAAAAGAAGAGAACGATTTAAATTGAAACTAAACTTCATTCAATACTAGCGGGGGTACCCGGCGTTGCCCGGGTGTGGTGAGGTGTGTGTGTGGGAGGATGAGTCAAAATAAAATGGAAAATAAAGAATAAACGAACGTAATAACCCTGTTTAAATGTTATAACTTTTTTTTTGAATCCGGGGGGGAAAAAAAACCAGCGAACGTGATGCAAAATAAAGGAGCCAAAGAAAAAGTCTGTTTAAATGTTAAAACTTCTTTAAAAACAAATCGGATAAACAAAAACAAAAATAAAAAAAGCAGCGACGGTGATGAAAAAAAAAAAATAAAAATAAAAAAACGAACGTAAAAATGGCATAAATAACCTCTGTTTCAATATTAAACCTTTAAAAATTGAAAAAAAATATATATATCTGATATCCAGGCTTGAACGTGCAATCTTAAGATAATGACGCTGCCTCTATAACGAGTGTTTTTTTTATATTTAAACTAATTCAAGAAAGAACTTTTTTGCGCATGCGTATTTGGCTAAATTGTCATGAAGGAACGATTTTTTTGTTACCCCTCCCCGTAGAAAAGTGGCCAGTTGAGGGCAAAGGAATAAATGTTTTTTAGTCGAGCTTCATAACGATACTGATTTCGTGAAAATCCGTCGCCTCTGTGTAGAGTTTTAGGCAGACATACGAATATACATACATTTAAACAGATTTTTGCTCTTAATATTATAGACTAGCCTGGGTGCCCGGCGTTGCCCGGGTGTTTGGAAGTGTGTGTTGAGCAAAAAAAAAAAAAAAGTGGTAGTAGGCAGGCAGGCTAGATTCTGTACCGCGAAGGAAAAAAAGAACGTTAAAAACCGGAAATAACGAAGGTTTAAATTAAGACTAGTCAATCGAAAAGAGAGGATGACTTTCGAAAATATTGGCAAAAAAGCGACCCCTCCCTGTAGAAAAGTGCCTAGTTGGAAGTGAAGGAATTAATGTTTTTAGCCAATTTTTCGATATTTTTCATCCGAAGGGCTGTGCTTCAAAACGATATCAATCTCGTGAAAATCCGTCGTCTATGCCGAAAGTTTTAGGCATACATACATGCATACATACATTTAAACAGACAGGTTAGATTTATATTATAGATGTGCCTGGCGTGCCCAGGTGTTTGGGGATGTGTGTTGAGCAAAAAAAAAAAAGTTGTAGTAGGCAGGCGGGCTCGAACCCATGACACGAATGCGGAAAAGAAAGTGGAGGTGTGTGTAAGTGTGTTGGTTGAGCAAATAAAAAAAAAGGAAAATCGCGAGCGTAAAAATAATAGGAGTAATAACAGGCTCGAACCCGTAACGCAGCAGAGGAAAAAGAGGTGAAAAAAAAAAAAACGGTTTTACCGATGTGCCTACCGTGGTTGTGACGTCACGGGCGGTCGAAATAACGCCTTTTGTGTGACGTCGTAGAAGCGAGGGTTGAATGACTTGTAAAAAATCTCAGCGAAAAAACCGACCAAAAGTATCCAATAGTTTTAACAAAAACACAACAAAAACAATTGTTAATTATAAGTCATCAATTTTTACAAATGCATTCAAAATAAAATTCGTTTTAACATGAACGAATTCACAAGTAGACATTTTACAAATATCAAATTTTATAGGACGGTTGATCGATCGATCGATTGATGCTTCCGTTCAGTTTCGATGGATAAAGGATACCTCCTGTAAGGGCAGTTGCGCATGTAATTGTGTAGCAGGGGTTGCGCAATTACCAACCACACCTCTCCTGAATCGACACTGTTTGAGTCCAGTGGCAAGGATGACTGGAAACAATGCCGAGATAAGTAGAGAGCACATAGAACACCTGGAAGTCCCAAATGGTCATCCATTTAGTACTGACCAGGTTCAACATTGCTGGACGGTTGATAGATAGCTAAGATAACGATAACAACTGCTTTAGTATTCTTTATAGCATGATAGATGAACGAGTATAGCTTGATCGAAATAGTATTTTCAAACGGACTGCTTTACAGACATTGTGCAGACATAAAATTTTATAGGATGGTCGAAACTGTATTAACTATATCCAAATTAGTGCAATTTGACTCCGAATGTTCTGACTGGCAGTGGTGTTGGATATGGAGACGATGCGACACACATTTGAAAGGAGAGGTGTGCACACATGCACATTCCATTTTAAATCCTTGTGTCTCATAAAAATGACCGGAATTGTAATTAAAACGAAAACAAAGAACTGTTTACATTTCAAGGTCAAAAGTTATGAATTGCGCACTGCAAAATAGAAAATAATGTAATGTTTTAATATTTACATTTTCAAGAATGTCGATTGATGTCCATTTCAGAGAACAAAAAACAACAGATCACAGGGAAAAGAAGAGAAAGCGGCGAGCGTGATTGGCATTACCATCGTCGTGCCACACACCAACCAACCGCTTTTACTAACGTTCTCTTTTTGTCGATGGGCAAAAAGCTTAATTGTAAATAAAAATTGTACAGGATGGCCCATAAGTCACTTTACATTTTAAAATTTAAATAACTTTTTCTATAAATATATTTTAATTTCTCTTTTTAGAATTATAAAACAGGATCTTTGGAAATATTTGGTATGGATAAATTTACAACAGTAGAACGAGTAGAGATAATTGAATTTTACTTTGAAAATGGACGGTCAATTGTTGCAACGTAAAGACTTTATATGCGCCATTTCAATGCTCGACTACTAGTAGGCCTGCAATAATAAACACATGAAGCGTTTTCAAAAGCAAGTAAATGATAGGTCTGAATGTGGATGCGGTCGCTCGGTACGCACACCTGAAAATATTGAAGATATGGACCGTAGCATTTAAGAGAAGCCAACCATATCCACTGGAAGGTGTTCTCAAGAACTTGTCATATCACTGAGTTCTCTGAAGCGCATCCAAAGAGATTTTCAGATGCATCTTTACAAAGTTCAATTAGTGCAATCTTAACAACCACAAGACTTTCAGAAACGGTTAAATAACGATGTTCCTATTTACAATGCCCCCCCCCCACGGGACAGAGTTAGACATCAGGGCCGTTTTTTAACGTGGAGAAAGGGAACAAAAATAAAAATTGTCTCAGTCGTGAAGGATTTCTCCTCCACTGACAGAGAACAAAAAATTGAAGTGCAGCATCTGAAGAACAAATACTACACTTTGAGGTATTTATTTGCTCCCCCACTGAGCAAATTAGGCACAAGGCCGATTTTTAAAGTGAGGAGTGAAGGGGAAATGGGGACCAACTCCCCGGGGAGTAGGGGAGCTGGATAGTAACAATTGGTATGAAGGGTTGCCCCTACATTGACCAAGGTCTTATATGTGGGGTCGCCCCCACATATGGTCTTTGCTTGCAGTATGTATTTATTTGCTTCCCCACTGAGCAAATTAGGCACAAGGCCGTTTTTTAATGTGGAGAGAGAGGGACGGGGGAGGGAAAAGGGGACCAGCTCCCGATGGGTGGGAAATGGGAGCTGGATAGTAACTGTTGGTATGAAGGGTTGCCCCTACATTGACCAAGGTCTGATATGTGGAGTTACCCCCACATATGGTCTTTGCTTGCAGTATCTGCCGGAACAGATACTACACTTTGAGGTATTTATTTGCTCCCCCACTCAGCAAATTAGGCACAAGGCTTATTTTTAAAGTGAGGAGTGAAGGGGAAATGGGGGCCAACTCCCCGGGGAGTAGGGGAGCTGGATAGTGACAATTGGTATGAAGGGTTGCCCCTACATTGACCAAGGTCTTATATGTGGGATTGCTCCCACATATGGCCTTTGCTTGCAGTATCTGCCGGAACAGATACTACACTTTTATCTTGTCCCGAAGGCCAATTACGGTTAAATAACGATGTTAGGTTTCAGGAAACTGTAAGAAATAACAATGAGTTTATTCAAAAGTTGATCATGGGAGATGAGGCTCATTTCTAATTGAATACATATTTCAATAAGCTAAATACCAGATTCTGGGGTAGTGGAAATCCACGCCAAGTTTATGCGAGTCCAATGCACCCAGTTAAAATCACAGTATTCTGTGGAGTAACTTCAGAAAGGGGTTTTGAAGATACGAATGAAAATTCTGTGACTGTAACTGCTGAGAGATATAGAGAATATTGTTCAACCTCCGTAAGCAAAGAGGTCAGGGCATTTCTGGCAACAAAATGAAACAATTGCACAACTAGAGCCACAATGCAGTTTTTAACTGTGATGTTTCAGGATCGAAAAATCTCGAAATTCCAATTAAGTAAAGGGAGACCACCTGTTATATTACGTATCATACAATGAGCGTTAGTTGTATATTGGTTGAAATTGGAATGGAGATGATATATTAAAACGTGTCTATTTATAAAAGATTGTGTGTTTGATTATCTTATCAGAGTTAATGTCGTTGTGTGTGCGATCGTCTAGTGGTCTTTCTATTACATATGTTCATATGCTGTTAAGTGTGAATATGTGTGACATGCATTTTCACATACCTCTGCTTCTTCGTCGGTCCATCTGGAAATTCTCGTCTGGGAGGGAGACTTGATTCCTGTGTTTGGGGACGAAGAATTATTTCACTCCAAGACAAGAAATTGGTTCTATAGTTTTTTTTATTCACCTTCCAAATGTTTTGCAGAAAGGAATGGAAAGTTAACTGTGGTTTCTTCTTCTAGGTCTTATTTCTATCACGTCAGCGTTCGTTCCTCACCACTAGCAATGGGGAGGAGACAACGGCGAAGCCGTCCGCTTTCGTCCAAGTCCTAACCAAATCTCATCGATTCAGCTAACCTGATCACATGACTCACACGCAATCCAATCATCTGATCTTAACTTCCTGTCAACGTGTCTACACTATAACTAACCATCTCCCTCTCTCTCTTTCTCTCTCTCTCTCCTTCTCTCTCTCAGTCCATTCTCTAACACACCTTCACAGCTCTAGACTTCCATATATTCTTTCAATGTGATCAAACCCATGCATTCTTCTCACCATCTCTCTCTCTCTCCCTCTCTCTCTCTCTCTCTCTCTCTCTCTGTCCATTCTCTAACCCACCTTCACAGCTCTAGACTCCCATATATTCTTTCAATGTGATCAAACCCATACATTCTTCTCTTCTCTATCTGGTCATGAAATCAAAGTCTGTCTTTAAGACTTACATTATTCACACGTCATATTAGTTTCATATTATGTCTCTCAGTACAAAAAATATCCTCAACCTTTCGTGGTTCGATTCCATGTGTTTTCAAATGGACTGCTTTACAAGCAGATATTGTAGAAGCAATAAAGCTTATAGGACGATTGATGGCGAAGATAAAGATACAACGCACAGGCGAAAAAGGAAACTTTATCTTAGCAATATGACTGGCAGAAGGTCCAAGAGATTTGCAAGGTTCTAGAAGAGATGATTTCAGAAGCACCCTAACAGTTTCATTAGTTTGTCTTCTGAATTAATAATAATATAAAAAGAAAGCATTATTGCAAATGTTCGTTAATCCCTTTCCAAATCTATATCAGATTTTTATTTTTGTGAAATTCTACGCAATGTTCAATTCTAAAAACTATTTATTTCTTAGAAAATATATAATTTATCCTAGCAATAATATGACTCCTCTGGTTACATATTTTCTTAGTATATATATATATATATATATATATATATATATATATATATATATATATATATATATATATATATATAGTCATCCACATACAGCACTGTTTCACTGTTTCACAGCTCATTATTGCAGCTAGACAGGCAACTACCTCAAGCCAGGATCGAACCCACCGCCTGTACGACAGTCAAGGCTTCTAACCATTATGCTAATCAGCAGCTGCTGTGTGAGTCGTGAATTAACGATGGTTTGACATATTGCGATTTATTTAGATATATAAGATATATATATGTAAACAAATCGAGCTTAGGTATTTCGGACGATGTCAAACCATCGTTAATTATATATATATATATATATATATATATATATATATGTATGTATCATGTCTCCATTCAGTCTCGAAAGACAAAGGATACTCCCTGTAATGGAGCATGAATTGTGTGACAAGGGTTGCGCAATCACCAACCACACCTGAATCGGCACTGCTTGAGTCCAGTGGCAAGGAGAAGTTCAGGACGACTGGAAACAATGCTGAGATAAGCAGAGAACACATACAGCACCTGGAAGTTCCAAATAGTCACTCATCTGGTACTGGCCAGGCTCATCGTTGTTTAACTTCTGTGATCTGGCAAGACCCGGTGTGTCAAATGTGATATATATATACTTATGACGAACGAGTACATACAACACTGCTCCCACAAAGGAGGAGGTGATGTCAAAGAGGTGGTATTATGGCCAAAGAATAGATGCTAATGTAACCTCCACCCATTGGATAAAGCACTTGACTATTGAATATCAATATAGTAAATCGAATTGTATACTAGTATAGTTTCATCTTCAGACAGACAAATACTAAATCTCCATTATTAATAGAAGTAATAGTATAGTTTTTGCTTCAGACAGATACCAAATCTCCATTAGCAATAGATGAACACGCAATAGAAATCAGATTCTTCTCTGAATTTTTGTGATTTAAAAAAGTCCAAGACATTTGTTTATTTTATCCTTATATCCTACATTCAAAGGCTGGGCAGGATTCCCTACAGCTAGCATCGCTTCGTATGTACACACTATGTAGGATGAGCGAATACAGTCTGATTGAAATAATAAATCTTGAAAACAGACGCCTTGAGAAACAGACATGGTGCAAGCACCAATGTTTATAGGACGGTCGAGGACATCTTTCGCGTGACTTAATAGCTGATTAACTGGGGATATTTGAATTGGAAACATGCTATTCGTCAGACAAGGAACAAAGAATCTGAAAGACTGAATAAGTTTTTCATGTTTTACCTTATTTAACTGTAATTCTGTTTTGAAACTTAGAAGCAACATTTAATTATTACTGCACAACAAATAACATGTTATCTATATATATATATATATATAACATATGTTATTTGTTTTTATATATATGTATATATATATATATTGAGTAAAATTAAAAATCAGTTTCAAAAGGAAAAACAAACAAAATAGATTGTACGATCGTTTCAGAAACGATGTTCATTTCATTTAAATTGACAAAAAATATTGACAAAATATAGTGACAATAATTTGACAAAATTTTGTCTTTTTAAAAGAAAGTTTCCTCATCAGCAAAAATAGGGGTGGGCA
>NC_136512.1:4386914-4424414 GCF_053919585.1 Euprymna scolopes | reverse complement strand
ATATAGGGGTGTAGGGGGAGAAATTCCAAAGACAAGCGATCTGAGGAAAAATTGTTTATTAGAGTAAGAAAATCTTTTGGCATCTAGGGACCTCTATAGTGAAGAGGTGGGACCTTACTGCTAGTCGTGCGGGTCGGAGGTTATTTTAATTGGGGGGAGGGCTGGAAGTGCTGAAAGTTCACTGAAAACACTACTACTTACACATTTCTTGCAAGTACTTGTAAAACAAGCATTGTTCTTTCTTTCTCTCCCTCTGCCTCTTTCTACCCCACTCCCCTCTCTCTCTATATATATGTATGTTTGTACCCCTCTCTTTCAAATTGAAATACGTCATTTCCGTACTCCATTCAAAAAGTCAGTCTGATTTTCTCAATCGAATAAATTCATTACATTTAATTCTAAATTCTCATTCGTATACTGAAACCACAACCAACTATGCAGATTGACTGCCAACCAGAACCATCTAACTTTAGAAACTCCAAACAACCAATTTGCAAAGGGGAGATAACTCAGTCGACTGTGAATGCAATATCAACATAAACATTGAAACTTCTATTACATTACTGAATTTTTTAGATGAGGATTAATTATTCATATTAGAGATTTAGAAGATTTGCGATTGTACTTTTTAATGTTGCTCGCACTGAGGATTAAACCTTCAACCTCCAGAAGAGTGTAACTTTGTAACTAAATTTTACCAAGTACTTTATCCCCACTACATATTGACTGCCAGCCAGAACCATTTAGATCACATAAACAGTTAATCTGCAAAGAGAGATAACTCCATTCGAACTATTAGCATGTATATACAGGCCTCCTATTTGGAAAAAAAGTTTGTCATAATCCACGCAAACGTCACTGAGATTTTTTTCCTTTACATTCTGCAATTGTATTGCAGGATATTATTTCGCAATTTTCGTGTTTTTTATGTCATACCATTTTGTAGAAGCACGAGTAAATCAATTTTACGATTTTGGACAACTCCAGCTTGGATTTCTAAAAATGATACCCATTCCTTTCAGGCGGAAATGTCCTGCACGACATTTTTTTCTTATTTTATTAGTCCAATAGCATTCCATTCCACATTTTTTTTAGCAAACCATTTTTATCCTCCCCCATATTTACTTTTTTTTTTTTCGTTTGGCATCGTTTATACATCCTTCGATTGTTAGAAATTGGCCAGCTAGATTACTGCAATTCGTGTTTTGCAATTGCACAAAAAAAAACAGGAAAAAAGATAGAAATTGGCATCTTAATTTTCTTGTTTATTATCGAGGGGATTCTTAGAATTTCGTCTCAGTTAATTTCCGTAATTTTTCATAAACATATTATGAAATCATGCAAATCGCGAGAGATAACATTTAGCGTATATATAATAACTCTGCTTAATAAGGTGACACGACCATCATCATCATCATAATCATCATAACCATCGTCATCATCGTCATCTTCATCATTATAGTTATCATCATAATCATTGTCATCATCATCATCGTCATATCATCGTAATAATCATCATCATCGCCGTCATTATTATCATCATCATCATAATCATAATCAACATCATCATTATCATAATCATCATCACGTCATCTTCATAATCATCATCATCGGAATCATCGTCATCATCACGATCGTAATCATCACCATCGTCATTGTAATCATCAGCATCATAATCGTTGTAATCATCATCATGATAATCATTGCCATCATCATCGTCATTGTCGTCATTACAATAATCGTCATCAGCATCATCATTGTCATCATCATCATCGTCATTATAGCCATCATCATCGTCATCATCATCGTCATCATAATCATCATCATAATCATCATCATAATCATCATCATCATCATAGGCATCATCATCATCATCATCATAGTCATCGTCATTATGATCATAATCATCATCAGCTCTACAATCATTACCATATCCATGCATTCATAAACACTACAACAACAAAAAGGGATGCAGATATTTTATGTGAACAAACATCTCAACTCCCCACCCATATTTCCTATATATATATAAATTACCACAATAGCTCCTTACACTTCAAGTGGCAATATGCCTTGTTTGAGGGTGAATGAAATAAATTTTTTTTTAAATCTTGTGACCTTTGACCTTTGATTCAAAGTTGACCTCATGTCATGCCGAATTTCATATTCCCTGGGTTGTCATTATCTCCTGTTCCGCAGGTATAGCTATGCCAATTAGTGTCCACTCCTGCGTATCTTTCCGCACTCCAATAATATTGGGTCAAAGATGCCTCAGTTTCTTATGCGATTTATTGTCATCTCTTTCAACCTCTGCCCTCTATTCATTTCATCGTTACATTGTGTAGAGAGATAGATTAACGTGACAACTAATTCATATAATGGAAAAGAAGGTAATAATAATCCTCTATTCATTTCATCGTTACATTGTGTAGAGAGATAGATTAACGTGACAACTAATTCATATAATGGAAAAGAAGGTAATAATAATCCTCTATTCATTTCATCGTTACATTGTGTAGAGAGATAGATTAACGTGACAACTAATTCATATAATGGAAAAGAAGGTAATAATAATCCTCTATTCATTTCATCGTTACATTGTGTAGAGAGATAGATTAACGTGACAACTAATTCATATAATGGAAAAGAAGGTAATAATAATCCTCTATTCATTTCATCGTTACATTGTGTAGAGAGATAGATTAACGTGACAACTAATTCATATAATGGAAAAGAAGGTAATAATAATCCGCCGAAGATAAACGTTGGTAGTCATCTGCATCAAAAATCTGCTGCGTTTATGCGAAGGAAGCTGGTATGAATATCAAGATCCAGGTACTCTCACGTAAAGTGCATGGTATTCTCGAATGCTCACCCATCTGGTAATCACGTTGCTCAACATCTAATGAGAATCATTGTCTTAATATGATTATACAGAATATATTAACACCTATCCATTGTCTTAATATGATTATACAGAATATATTAACACCTATCCAGTGCCGTAGCAACTATTTTTACCACCCAGGGTTCACCCCCACCTCCACTTCCACTAACCATGATAATTCGTTTAAAAAACGGTATTACACACATAAACCATAAAAACTCATTTTGGTATAAAATTTCAGAATTTATCTTAGCTTTTATTGTTTTAATTTTTTTCTATTTTGTATTTTTACCCCACCCTCGCAAAATGTCACCCTCTGGCACCTGAGTGCCGCCTCGGGTGGACCGCACCTCACGGCCCTCCCCTTTGCTACACCATTGCACCTATCCTCCAATGGCTCTTGGCCTTGAAAATGGTAACTCAGTAGTATATATAAAATAAAGTTGTGTTAATTTCTCTGCACGTTTATGGATCTTTTTTATTTTCACCCCAAACAAGGCACAGTGCCGCATGGATGTAAAGGGCTACTATTTGGGATCAAATCTACAGAGATACTATGTAGGGAGTTGAGCAACGAGATGTCCACATGACATTTGAACTTCTGCATGTCAGTACAGTCAGGGAAGTAAGAGACCCGGGAGAGACTTTGCCGTTCGTTGGAGTATTTACATTGAGGAGGGGGGTACACGTGCAGAGAGTTCATTGGGGCACATTTCATGAGAGTACCTGTAAAACAATCACAATTGGATCTAAGTGGAAGGAAATGAAACTGGGTGGAGTTTTGGAAGTGAAGGGTCATATGGCAAGATAAATATGAACAATTTGAAGAGGTTGAAGACAAGAGGTGAGAGGTGGGCATTTGATTTTTTTTTTTTAATTGCTATTTCATCCCAAATAAGGCACAGGTCACTAAATTGTAAGGGGCTACTATTGGGATCAGATTTGCAGAGAATTGAGCAGCGAGATGTCTGTTCACATTACACTTGAACTTCTGCATGTCAGTCCAGCCAGGGAATCAGGGATCTGGGAAGGAATTCCAAAGTCTAGCAGTTTGAGGGAAGAAGTTAGTTGAGTAGAAGGCTTTACGGCATCTAGGGATCTATACAGTGTAGGGGTGAGATTTTGCTGCTTGTCAGGTTAGTCAAGGCAAGAGCATAAGTGCTTTAAAGGTCTGTTCACCAGTTGGCCAATCACACTCTTTGAAACGACTTATTTAGGACGCAAAAACTTCCGATTTTATCGTAACCCGATTTCAATTCTGATTAATCATGCCAATGTTGATATATATAAAAAATAAGATATATAAAAAATAAGATATATAAAAAATAAGATATATAAAAAATAAGATATGTAAAAAATAAGATATATAAAAAATAAGATATATAAAAAATAAGATATATAAAAAATAAGATATATAAAAAATAAGATATGTAAAAAATAAGATATATAAAAAATAAGATATATAAAAAATAAGATATGTAAAAAATAAGATATATAAAAAATAAGATATATAAAAAATAAGATATATAAAAAATAAGATATATAAAAAATAAGATATATAAAAAATAAGATATATAAAAAATAAGATATATAAAAAATAAGATATATAAAAAATAAGATATATAAAAAATAAGATATGTAAAAAATAAGATATATAAAAAATAAGATATATAAAAAATAAGATATATAAAAAATAAGATATGTAAAAAATAAGATATGTAAAAAATAAGATATATAAAAAATAAGATATATAAAAAATAAGATATATAAAAAATAAGATATATAAAAAATAAGATATATAAAAAATAAGATATATAAAAAATAAGATATGTAAAAAATAAGATATATAAAAAATAAGATATATAAAAAATAATATATATAAAAAATAAGATATGTAAAAAATAAGATATGTAAAAAATAAGATATATAAAAAATAAGATATGTAAAAAATAAGATATATAAAAAATAAGATATGTAAAAAATAAGATATATAAAAAATAAGATATATAAAAAATAAGATATATAAAAAATAAGATATATAAAAAATAAGATATATAAAAAATAAGATATATAAAAAATAAGATATATAAAAAATAAGATATATAAAAAATAAGATATATAAAAAATAAGATATATAAAAAATAAGATATATAAAAAATAAGATATATAAAAAATAAGATATATAAAAAATAAGATATATAAAAAATAAGATATATAAAAAATAAGATATATAAAAAATAAGATATATAAAAAATAAGATATGTAAAAAATAAGATATATAAAAAATAAGATATATAAAAAATAAGATATGTAAAAAATAATATATATAAAAAATAAGATATGTAAAAAATAAGATATATAAAAAATAAGATATATAAAAAATAAGATATATAAAAAATAATATATATAAAAAATAAGATATATAAAAAATAAGATATATAAAAAATAAGATATATAAAAAATAAGATATATAAAAAATAAGATATGTAAAAAATAAGATATGTAAAAAATAAGATATATAAAAAATAAGATATATAAAAAATAAGATATGTAAAAAATAAGATATGTAAACACACAAATGAAATTTGATTGTTTCTTTAATTGGTTTTGCATATGTTTATTTCATATGTGTGTGTGTGTGTGTGTGTGTGTGTGTGTGTGTGTGTGTGTGTGTGTGTGTGTGTGTGTGTGTGTGTAAGCTGTTAGACAGTTTAGATATTGAAATTGAGTCATTTCTTTAATTGGTTTTTGTATAATTGATTTTTTTATGTTGACTTTTATTTTATTGTGGTTGATTTAATCTTTTCTTAAATTTATCTCAAGTCCTATTTTTGTGACATCGAAACATAATGATCATGAAAATCTATTTGTAATTCCCTGGACAATTGCAGGCTTTAATCACAATGGTTGGAATACTGATTGGTACAATTGACATGGAAAACTTTTCTTGAAAAAATACACGCAAAAACAAAAACAGAATTATAACGGAGTCGAATGAGTTGCCGATCCTAGGATTACCCAAACGATTCAATTAAAAGTTCTCTATAGATTCCCGAGTTCGACAAAACGTATCTGAAGATTGCTGGAGCTTACGTTATGGGAACAACACTGAAAATGAAGACAGTAGTCCAAAAAAAATACGTTTGATTTACTTGTCTTCATTTTTTCTTGGCCTTCGGGACAAGATCAAAGTGTAGTATCTGTTCTTCAGGTGCTGCACTTCCGTTTCTTGTTCTCTTTCGTTGGAGGAGAAATCCTCCACGACTGAGACAATTTTTATTTTTGTACCTTTTCTCCACGTTAAAAAACGACCCTGGTGTCTAACTCTGTCCCGTGGGGAGGCATAGTAAATAGGTACTTGTCTTCATTTTTTTGGGGGGCGGGGGGAGTCTTTACCGTTTGCATCCACCATTGTTCATCGCCTCCCACCGCCAACTCCAAGCAACACCACCTCCCACCCAACAGGTTCCGCATTAGCATCGTGTCTCTAATTAAATGGACTTCTTCCAGCGCAGTATTAATGATTAAACAAAACACAAAAACCTTTTCAATCTATTTCAGGAGAAACTTATTTTAGCGCTGTCCTGCTTCATAATGAATTCTGTCCATTTTTACCACATTTGGTAGGTCGGGAGCAATTGTAACTCATACGTGTGTGTGTGTGTGCGTTTGTCTGTGAGTATGTATGTATGTATGTATGTATGTATGTATGTATACCTGAAACTGACGTTTTTTGTCTTTTTCTTTCTTCAATATGAACAAGGAAAAAATAAAATTAAAAAAACAGATATTTCTCACTAGACTGATGATATTGTAGCTTTTTAGAGCTAATGATCGAAACATCTCCGTGTATGTGTAGCTCTTGGCATGTTTGTATGAATAAATATACATATATGGGTGTGCGTGTGTGTGTGTGGTAAAATATGTTTTTCAGTTATATTTCGTTCTTTCTGTATTCGAATCCGTTTTGCTTAAAAGCTCAATATCAATTAAATCTAACAACAGAGCATATGCAAAAGAATAACAACATAGTTAGATTCCAAATATTTATTTCTTGTGCATAACAGCTCCTGTAATTTCGGTACATTTGTCACAGATCCGTTTTGTTATGTAGAAACAATCGGTTATTATTATGTCAATACCGGCCGTTTTCGTGCATATACTCATCAGAAAATGAGAAATTCTTTGCTTAGAACATGCATAAAAATATAATGTAACAAGAGGGAAAAAGAAAGAAAATTCATAGAAGACTCAATATCGTATGTTTTTTTTTTTGATTTAACTAAACTGTTATATATATAACTATTATAACTTACTATATCTATATATATATATATGTATATTAGTGTTGGGACGATTAATCAGAATCAGAATCCGGAATGGGAAAAATTGAAACGTTTGGAGTATCGGAATCGGTATTGGAATCGTAAAAAATTGTGTTTATTTTCCGATGCCAAAAATGATCCCTTTAATTACCGTTTTTTTAAATTTGATTTTGTTTAAAACAAAATCTTCCATTATTAATAATAATAATACAATTATAAATAGTAATAATAAAACTGAAATCTATGGATCACACCCCAACACACGTCTTTTATGTTTGAGAAAATATATGCACATGTTTTTTTCCGATAATTGGGGCAAAAAATAACCATTTTATAATTAGATATTTAGAGATTTCTAAAAAATCTGAATCAGAATTGGTAATTGTATCAGAATTGGGAATTTAGTGCGAATCAGTAATTGTAGCTGAATCGGGAAAAATATTGGAATCGTAAAAGTTTGTGATGTGGTTTGTATTATTGGAATTCCTAGTTTCTTTAGAATGTTGCAAATTATTGTATTATTGGTGTTTTTTTTGTCTTTGTTTTTTTTTACAACAGAGTCACCACTTATAAAGGCCTGGAGGCCACTCGACAATAAAGGTTAATGAGTGTACAATAGTAACATGTTGCAGTAATCGTTAGTAGTGGAAATTTGGTAAATTGGATTACTGAAGGGGATGCCTCATCAAGAACTTGTTCATGTTGCCCATATTGTAGTCAGTTGGAAAGTAAATTTCCACAGGTGTGTAGTTCTAAGAAAGAAACTTTGTTCATGGAATCTACATTTAGATTTAGGCACAGATAAAGAGTGGGGGAAATTATTGATAGTGGCTTCAAGTAGACGAGTGTTTGTCGTGAAAGTTTGGCGATGTTGGCCATAGATTGGAGCTCAGGCGAGCACTTGCCATGAAAATAACGATAATAGATGAAATAAAACAGGTGCACAGGTCAGAAATACAAAAATTCATGTTTGTGAACTGATTATGTTTCTTAGTCATTGGAATGTAATTTGCCAGTATATATGCTCTGAAGGCTGAAATATATCTTCATTGAGCTTGTTATTTGCAATAATTTAAACTATATTATATGGAATATATAATTCAAAAGTATATATTTTTATATAAACTCAAGAAATATTAGATGATTGGTTTCATTGCGATGAATGCTATTTATTCATAGTTTTTATATTCTGCATAATTGTAAAGAATTTAAGATGAAAACGATGTAACACACGGAAATATTTTAATATAAAAGTGATCTTGGGGAGCTGGGGGCTTCTACTAGTTTTGTACTTGTAAGATGTTGTATGACTTTGAAAATGTTAGAATATATCAGTTAGGTATGACCCGAGTCAAGAGTGACATTTGTTTATAATATTCAACGAAGTCAACACGATCTGAGACTAGAAACTCAAAAGAACTCATCAACAATATTCACATTTATATTTCTTTCAATCTCTTTCGCGTTCTTTCATTTCCCTTCTCTTTCTTTCTTCATTGAAAGAGAGAATCGAATTTTTTGTTTTTTATTTATTTTTTATTACATTTTCACCCCAAACAAGACACATTGCCACTTTGATGTGGGGGGGGGGGCTACTATCAGGAACATAAGCTACGCACATTGTCACTTTGATGTAGGGGCTACTATCAGAGACATAAACTGCAGGGGTACTATATGTGGGCAGTTGGGAAGCAAGATGTTGGTTCACGTTACACTTGAACTTCTGCATGTCAGTACAGTTGGGGAAGCAGGAACCTGGAAGGCAATTTCAAAGTCTAGCGGTTCTGGGAAGAAACTACTGGAGTAGAAGGCTGTCTTACATCTAGGGATCTCAACTATGAAGTGGTGGTATTTTGCTGTTTGTCGGGTTTGTCGGGGGTATTTACGTCGAGGGGTACAAGTGCTTGCAGTTCGTCGGAGCATTCACCATTAAAGTACTTGTAGAACAGGCCGAGGGATGCAATATTTCGTCGATGGGACAGATGCTGAAGCTTGGATGACAGTTCAGGACCTATCAGGTTGGCTTTCTTTTGTTGAACCTTGTCTAGGAGCGAGAGACTAGTAGCAGATGCACCAGCCCAAATATGACAACAATACTCATTATAATTGTATTGTTTTAAAACAGTTAAGGCGTTGGACTCTGTTGAAAGCAGACATGTAATAGTCTGGTCTGTACAGAAGTGACAACAGACGTGGGTCGACGATCACATTACTAAATATGCTCCTTCAGTGTTAAATGTAAAATAAATTATATATTTTTATAAGAATGCATTTGTTCGCTATTTTTATACAAGCGTTCGATTTCAGAAAAACAGTTACTGTTATCAACAATGATAACGAGACCCATGCAACTAGTTATAGCCGACGACATATCAATCTGTTGCCTATCATTTGATATCGTTGATCGGGGAGCTGGTTCCCTCAAGCAAGTAACTCTCCCCAGCAAACGATAGTGTCAGGCATACACTACTGGATAAGGCTGGAGAGGTATATACTTTGATTTCGTTTCTAGCTGGGGACACACAAAACATTTTTTTTACTATATATTAGGTACAATATAATAATCAATTGAGAATTGGCTCTGCAATAATAAATACAAAATCTGCATTAATTAACACATAATATGTAAACATATTTTACAACCGAGCAATGTCAAGCAGCCTATATATATATATATATATATATATATATATATATATATATATATATATATATATATAGGCTGCTTGACATTGATTTATATATATATATATATATATATATATATATATTCATCCACATACAGTACTGTTTCACTGTATCACAGGTGATCAGTGCGGCTAGACAGGCAACTACCTCAAGCTAGGATTGAAACCCAACCGCCCGTACGACAGTCAAGGCTTCTAACCATTGCGCTAATCGGCTGTTGCTGTGCGGGTAGTGAATTAACGATCTTTTGACATCGTCCAAATACCTAAGCTCGATTTGTTTACACAAAGAGCATCGCTTAATATGCTAATGGTATATCGTGTATCACTTCTCAATAAACATACACACAGCATATCATATATATATATATATATATATATATATATATATATATATATATATACATATATGGCATAATAACGGTGACACTGAAGTTAAGCAACGTTGAGCCTGATCATTACCAGATGGGTAATCATTTGTATACGCAAGGCACTGTATGTGCTCTTCACTTAACTCAGCATTGTTTCCAGTCGTTATGAACCTCCACTTATCACTGGCATTTAACAATACAAATTCAGGGGAGGTGTGGTTGGAGATTGCGCAACTCATGCCACAAAAATTCCACATGCTATAGTCTGTCAGGACTAAAGGAAGCTACTGTGTGTGTGTGTGTGTGTGTGTGTGTGTGTGTATGTGTGTGTGTGTGTGTATGTGTGTGTGTGTGTATGTGTGTGTGTGTGTGTGTGTACTAGCTATATATACCCAGCATTGGGATTAGTCACACATAATATCATCACTTGTTACGAAAAGCGATCACATGTTGCATTTAGGGAAGCATAAAACACATCCATCTTGGTTTATGAAAATCAAACGCGAAGTAGCTCTCAAAAAGGGAAATAACCCGCATAGCTTAAAGAAATAAGCTTACTTCCGGTTTTAAAGGCAACTGCTGTCATCTATTTATAATTGAAAATTAAATTCAACATAAATTGAATTAGAAATAAATTAGATGAATAAATTTTAAATAATATTTCTAAACAGAACAACTAAAACGATTCTATTGCAGCAAACAATTAATGGAGCTAATTATTAAAATTGATTTTCTTTAAGGTTTAGAGGGGAGAGGATAGTCTGCTTGTGTGATAGACGATCCCGTCCCCATGTGTGTAGTTAAATGTATTGAATAGTAGAAGGATCGTTAAGCAAAAGGTCGCATAATGACGACGAAAATGTACCGGTATATATCAGCGAAGGAATGCAATTTATTTACATAAATATACATGAGAAATATTACGAAAGTGATAGAAAGAATAAGAGTTCGTTGAGAAATAAGAGTTTGTTACTTGCGATTGGTGAGAGGCTGACGGTGAGTCAGGTAAGCTGGTTGGTGGCCGATGCCACCAGAGCGGTTCTTCATTACATGTTGACTGCTTGAGGGTCTAGCGCGAAAGAGGAAGAGAAAAGAAAGAAACAGGAAGTCACATGGCTAGGTCGCTCTCCGAGTTTAAGGGCGACAACCGAATTAGCCTGGGAGTAACAACTCCCACAAATGTAATATGCAAATGAGGTTACTCATGTAGATTTCTTTTGATTAAATTTTATATGTAGAAGACATGCTGGAATAAATGTGTATGTAAATTCGTTTTCTGAATTTATTCGTGAAATTGTGTATCTTTGTAAATATGAATAAAATTATGAATAAACAAAAAGACAGACATGAATACGATTTTATTATAATGTGTGTGTGTGTGTGTGTGTGTGTGTGTGTGTGTGTGTGTGTGTGTGTGTAATGTGATTTTTGCTTTTTTATGTTGTGAAGGCGAGGTTAGAAATTGCATTGATCAGACAGTCTCTATCTTCGGCCTATTTACAACATGAGATCCTAGTCTGCGAAAACCAACACAACAATTTGCCAATTTTATTTTCATACTTGCAAGACACACAAATTAGCCCTTCTCTCTCTCTCTCTTTTTTTCTTTTTTGCTTCCTTACATATTCTTGACTATTTGCTATGTCCACTATTTTTTATTTTCACTGGGTTTTAGCCTTTCAGCCAACTTGAACTCGACCGAATTACACAGTGCGTCACGGTATGTTGAAGAGAAATCAATAAGGTGGTCGATCGCAGGAACTTTAAAGCTAAAGTGAAAATTATTTATTTAAAAACTGTGTTGATTTGTTTTCTATTTTGTCATCTTCTCCTTCTTCCTTCACAACGGCAGTCGTCACCGAAGGAAACGACACGTGCGATGATGGGGGTGGGGGCTGTCTAACTCAGAAATTCACCCCGAGGCCCACGCTTACGCAAATGAGTACGGGCCACGTTTTCAGTCCAGTCGCACACGCGCAGTGCCATTTCTGTCACCACGACGTTCGCCTCGTCATGTACTGTCTATACTACCCCCCCCCCGATCCCTAATCACAGAACTAGCAAGGTCGCGTTGGTAATCTCCAGTATGTAATTTGCCGCAAGGGTGCTTCTGAGGTTTCTCCATTTCGTATTGTCTGTCAGCCATGCAATGTGATATATCCAGTCTTATCTGAAGACCCATCATCTGCTCCACCAGACGGGATGGCATTATGCTGAACAATCGCCATTAGCAGGATTAATCTCTTCAGGGGAACGAGCTCTTTTTTCGGGTACAGCATCAATTTTCCAAATATATTCAGGACGGTGTATACAGATGACTGATTGATTAGCTGCTTTTTCAGCCATTCACCGAACGACTTCCAGTCACAGTTCAATTTTTCTTAGTCAAGTTAAACTATTTTTACCGCAACAGAAGCATTGACAACGGAAAATTTATTTGGGAAATGGGCCTCACTGTGCTAAATTTTATGATCACCACTCAACAAGCGGATGACGTGAACTTTGAGCAAGAGATCAAACATCAATAGATCTCCATCCATGATCAGCATCTTCACCACGATGCAGATCCCCTTATTCACCTGAAGATTGACCTCAGTCGGTTTTCTGCTGGCCATGCTACTTCCGTCAAGGACCAGCACCGAACTCTACACCCTGCATCAATCAATGCATCACACATCATTCTGCTGACACGCATCTGCATAACTGGCAGGTTGGTTTTTATTTTACTCGCAGCAAGAGTGACGCTCACACCTCGCCCCTGATCATTCTGCTGACATACACATGCATCATTGGCAGGTTGGTTTTTATTTTACTCGCGGCAAGAGTGGTGCTCACATATCGCCTCTGTCTCTGTTTTCTGGGCATGTTGACACAACGACCTCCAGCACATTAACTTGGCTGAACTCGATGTGGCACTGAAGGGTATCAATCTGGCATTATAGTGGAAATAAGCGTGTATCACTGGTTAGTGGACATGTTCACAAGAAAGACGAGAGTACGAACAAAGGTCACTAATAAATGTTGTTCTCACAACGATCATAAATGAAAAAGCCGCTAGTAGAAAAATATGGACTCTTCATATGCGTTGCTCTGATCCCATTGAACCAGAACTCTGCTATGAGGAGTAATGAGATATGAGTCTACCTGTATAAAAGCCAAAATACGTTCTTAAAATGAAATACTGTCGCCACATCTGGGCAGGAGCTGCTCGGTGTACACTATCTTATCTTGATAGAGTTCAAAACCGTCTTCAAAACCTAGTTGTTGATGACTTTTTCTCTTCCCTGCAACATCCTTCATACAGAAGAGACATTACGAGATGCCTACGGACGATTACAATATGGTAGCCTTCAAGTTCAATGTAAACAAGTTCTTGTTAAGCTGTCTCCTTAAATAATCCAAATTCTACACAATCTACACCATTAATGATTATTAAACTACCACCTTACATTCATTAACCTTTATCCTTTAGTGGCCTTCGGGTCTTGATAAGAAAATCTTATTTGCACCTTGTCCAAAAGGGAAAACCAGATGAATATTTTTGTCTCTGAGGAGCCTTTTGTAAAACGCAAAATTTACAAGTTAACCGATTGCTTTTAATCTACATAGACAAAAAAAAAGGTATAAGTTTGGCAGCAAGACATTTATTCACATTACATTTAAATTTCTGCATATTGTTACTATTAGTAAAACGTAGCATTAAGGGAATTCTATGGCATGTAGTCCGAGGGAATAAGTTATCAGAGTAAAAGAAATGCTTTCAGAATCTAAGGTGCTCTACAGTTAAAGGGTGGGGTTTAGTTAAAGGGTAGGGTTTAGTTAAAAGGTGGGGTTTAGTTAAAGGGTAGGGTTTAGTTAAAAGGTGGGGTTTAGTTAAAAGGTGGGGTTAGGAGCAAGTCCGGTGGGTTTGAGGTATTTTGGTTTAAGGTGTACAAATGCAGTAAATTCATCAAAACACATTCCATGGAAATATTTATAAAATAAGCACTGTGGTGATGCAACAGAGGCTGGAGGTTGACAGATAGCGTGGAACTTATTAGATTAGAAATTCTATTTTTGCATCTTGTCCAAAAGGGAGAGACTAGTGATTGACGCAACAATACTCCATGCATGGGTGAATGTTGGCAGGTGTTAGAAGTTTCTAGCACAGTAGAGGGAGCTTACCTTCTTTGTAGCAGACCAGGTATCATCTTCTATGTACTTATTCTATTTCAGGTTGCTTGATTTCTTTCAGAAGACAGGGAAAGGGAGGCATTTATTTTTAAAAAAAAAAAAAGAATATTTTAATTCAAAGTTACTTTTGTTCACAGCATGAAAAAATATGGAATAATTCCAAAAAATTAGAAAACGTGCAAGAAACGGTAAAGATAGTAATTCCAAAAAAAACAAAAAAAAAACAACAAAAAAACAAACAAAAAAAAAAACAAAAAAAAACAAAAAAGAATAGAATGTTTCTGATTAGACTTTTCCATTTTTATTATTAAAAAAAAAAAAGCAGAAAACCGAAGCAGTGTATATATCTACAACGGTATTGATTGAATTTGAAACAAGATAAGACTCAAGTTTTAATTTCATGTCCAAAACATCACTGCAAGGTCTTCTTTTTTTTTTCAGTCATCCCTTACGTAAGTGCAACTCAGCATCAATACAGAACAAACTATTGGCACTAGCATAGATTTTGAACTAGTGAAAACCGACTTTTTGTCTAGCATTTCCTGGCTGTTTATCCGGGCAGAACGATTAAGGTGAAGTACTGCCGACAAATTGACGAAATGCCCCAGAAACTTCGACATATATGCCTGAGATTAGTCAATATGAAGGGACTAATTCTTCTCCATGACAACACTCGCTCGCATGTTGCTCAACTGACCCTGCAGAAGCTGAACGAATTGAGCTACGAGACTTTGTCTCATACACCATATTCACCAAACCTCTCCCCCACCGATTACCACTTTTTCAAGCATTTCTATAACTTCCTACACAAAAAATGCTTCAAAAGCCGAGATGATGCCATCCCTTCCAGAACTCTGGATTTCTATGCAAACGGGATAAATAAACTTGTTTCTTGTTAGCAAAAGAGTTTCGATTCTAATGGTTTTTATTTCGATGAATAAAGTTTATTATGAAAGGAGTTATGATCTTTTGAAGTTGAACGTCAAAAAATAACATTATTTTTGCACCAATTTAATATTTTAATTCATGTGGATTTCATATTTATTATTATATAGCCAATTTTGTATTCTCTATTAATTATTATATTGTACCCAATATATAGTAATGATTCAAAAGGGTAAAAAAATGACTTGGTTATTATCAGCAAGAATCGAAACAAAAACATTTAGCGCTCTAGGTGTTACATGATAAGGGCTGTCCCCTTTTCATGTAAGTATAAAAATGGAGAATTTAGTTTAAAATGAAAATAAAATAGCATAGGCGGAATTCGAACCTCGTAATCTAGTTTAGAAATGGATTACGTGTGAGAATTTAAAAATGTAAAACAAACTTGTTTAGAATATAGATAAAATATTCAAGAAAAGAATGTGAGCTGTCAAGTTTGTTATAAAATTTTTAATTGAAAGAATGCAGATTATAAGATAATGTTTTTAACATATTGGATAAATAGGTTACTGATAAATAGGAAAAGTTTTGGACACGTATGTCCAGGACACGTGAAAGAAGAACATGTGTATGAAGTCACGGAAAATAGAAAGTTCTAGGAATAGAGAAAAACTTTAGTTAGAGTTAGACAGTCAGTGAAAAAACTCAGAGGGAGTCAGACGTCTAGAAGCGAGACGTCACTTCTAGAAAAAAATGTGAGACTTTGAATTCTTGATGATGGAATCACGACCGTGTGAAGAATAAACCATCAAGTGTTTTTTGTAAAGCTCGTCTTGTGTCTTATGATTCTTATACAAAGGTAAAGTCCAATTGTATTATATATTTGTGTTATATGTCTTTACATACACGTCTCAACATCATCATGTCCGAACTGTGTGAACACTATATCCCTTCACTCCAAGAGCTTCTACACAATTAAGGAATGAACATTTTAATATATAAGAATCTCTCCTAACATGAACAATTTATCTAAGTCTCTTACAATACAACTTCTCTCTCTCTCTCTCTCTCTCTCTCTCTCTCTCTCTCTCTCTCAGAGTCTTCTAACATCCCTCTCTGTAATAAGATAAGAACTCTCACAAAACTAATAAGACTCTCTCTAAGCATCTTTTAATAAGACTCTCTCTAAGACTCATCTTTTAATAAAACTCTTTTAAGAAGACCCCCAATATAACATAGGCTTGGTGGCTACTATTTCAGCTATCATCAGATAGATTTGAACAGTTAAAAATTTGTCCATTTCAAACTATGAATATATATTTGCACGTGCAAAAGTAATAGGATTTATTGACTTACTCGTGCCAAGGCCAACCTTTTTATTTTTCACTCTTTAACAGCCTATTTATACATATATATATATATAATATATATATAAATATATATAATTATACATATATACATGTATATATATATATTATACATATATACATGTATAAATATATATATAATATATATATATATTTATACATATATATATAATAAATATATAAATATATATAATTATTTTTTTTTTACTATAATAATTAAATACCTACAGACACTAGTGTTTCATCCTTTCGGGATTCTTCAGTGCAGGGTGTCACGATTACTACCAGTCGAACGATTCGAACCCCGCGACACGAGACATCTCTGCCTCGATTAGCGAAGGCCGTATCCATTCGGCTACTATTAACCGTGTGAAATAGCGTTGAATTTTAAACATTTTAATTTAAATGTTCATTATGTCAGACAGACAGTGATCAAATCGTTATACGATGATCTACGCATAAGAGCTAAATTGACCGACTTTTTTTTAATTCAACGGAAAGTGCTCAACGATAAGAAACGAATTTCTTAAAGGGGCTGTCATAATTATTTTTTTTTTTTACTATAATAATTAAATACCTACACCCACTAGTGTTTCATCCTTTCGGGATTCTTCAGTGCAGGGTGTCACGATTACTACCAGTCGAACGATTCGAACCCCGCGACACGAGACATCTCTGCCTCGATTAGCGAAGGCCGTATCCATTCGGCTACTATTAACCGTGTGAAATAGCGTTGAATTTTAAACATTTTAATTTAAATGTTCATTACGTCAGACAGACAGTGATCAAATCGTTATACGATGATCTACGCATAAGAGCTAAATTGACCGACTTTTAATTCAACGGAAAGTGCTCAACGATAAGAAACGAATTTCTTAAAGGGGCTGTCATAATTATTTTTTTTTTTTACTATAATAATTAAATACCTACAGACACTAGTGTTTCATCCTTTCGGGATTCTTCAGTGCAGGGTGTCACGATTACTACCAGTCGAACGATTCGAACCCCGCGACACGAGACATCTCTGGCTCGATTAGCGGAGGCCGTATCCATTCGGCTACTATTAACCGTGTGAAATAGCGTTGAATTTTAAACATTTTAATTTAAATGTTCATTACGTCAGACAGACAGTGATCAAATCGTTATACGATGATCTACGCATAAGAGCTAAATTGACCGACTTTTAATTCAACGGAAAGTGTTCAACGATAAGAAACGAATTTCTTAAAGGGGCTGTCATAATTATTTTTTTTTTTACTATAATAATTAAATACCTACAGACACTAGTGTTTCATCCTTTCGGGATTCTTCAGTGCAGGGTGTCACGATTACTACCAGTCGAACGATTCGAACCCCGCGACACGAGACATCTCTGGCTCGATTAGCGGAAGCCGTATCCATTCGGCTACTATTAACCGTGTGAAATAGCGTTGAATTTTAAACATTTTAATTTAAATGTTCATTACGTCAGACAGACAGTGATCAAATCGTTATACGATGATCTACGCATAAGAGCTAAATTGACCGACTTTTAATTCAACGGAAAGTGCTCAACGATAAGAAACGAATTTCTTAAAGGGGCTGTCATAAATATATATATATATATATATATATATATAAACATGTATAAACATGTATAATATATATATATATAAACATGTATAATATATATATAAATAATATTATAAATATATATAAACATGTATAATATATATATAAATATATATATATATATAAACATGTATATATATATATATATATATAATGTTTTTGTTCCAGAACGTTTTCATCCTAAATTCTACACAATTATGCACAATGTAGAAACTATGCATAAAAATTAAGCATATTAGTTAAATGAAACGAATCATTAAATAAGAATACCGTTTAAATTGAATAATCAATTAATTAAGACTTGTTTTTCAAAGCAATATGCAAATTAATTAACCTTTATCAAGTCGCTCGCATATCCAATACTGAGTATATTAAGAAATTTGTTTTAATAATTTTTAAATAGAAAAAGTAGGCTTTTAATATCAATGTCAGAGTGAGAAGAAATCCCAACTTTATAGGTATAAAACATGCTCGTGTGCTAGATCTTTATGATCCAAATATTATGCAATTATACAAAATGTAGAAAATATGCATAAATAGAATTGAGTGTGATTGTTAAATGAAACAATCATCCAACCTTTACTTAGTCGCTCGCATATCCATAACTGAGTATATTGAGAAGTTTGTATTAATAATTATTTATAGAAAAATGAGTTTTTAATGTCAATGTAAGTGCGACAAGAAACTGAACTTTATATATAGATATAAAGATTCAAAGAAAATATTTGTCACAAAAAATGATTATTATGGATACAGAAAGGCAGCAAGCCCTATGTCGCCAACGGTCTGCAGGTTTGAAACCCCTATTTTAAAGCAACAAACATCTAGAAATAAATTATGAATTCTTATAGCCTCAGAAAGACAGCAGATCGTTTGTGGCCTACGGGCTGTATGTGTGAAACCCTTGTCTTAAAGCAGCAAACATGTAGAAATAAATTATGATTTCTGATGGCCACAGAAAGATAGCAGATCCTATACTGCCTACGGGCTGTACGTTTGAAACCTTTGCTTTAAAGCAACGGACATGTAACAAATAAATTATGAATGTAATTCGCTTAAGATAAAAAAAAAAATTATACCTGAAAAACAATATTAAAGAAAAATAACGCTGCCAGTTGCTCTTTATGACGTTACGTTATGCACTTTGCATCCGTAAAGGTTTGCTGTGGACACAGTGAATGCCGCTTGGGATTAGGCACGTTCTTTTCCGAACATGCGTCGGATCAGATTAAAAGAAACTTGTCATCCATTGAAAAACGACTTCATATCACAGGTTTTTATTCAAATTAAAAAGCTGAACACAAACCCAAGCGAGACACGAGGCTTCGTCCCCCCCCCCCGAAAAAACAGGGTATGAATAAAGAAATACGACTCAAATACGGGGTCCGCTCACACAGAAAAGTAATCCTGCCCAAACTAATCCAGTTTGAAAAGAATGTGTCACAACCCTTGTTGATTAATTAATTAGTTAATTAATAACCTTTGATAGTTGATTATGAATTAAATTTAAAAAAAAAACATACCTTGCTTGTTTCAAATAAAATTCGTACTAAAAGTCATATCGACGGTTGAGGAAAAGATAAATTAATTAACACGTAATATGTTTGTAGTTTTACACACTCAAACACGGAGAAGAGAGACACGTCTGCTTTTATTTACATCCTGACACGAAGAGAGCGAGTGCACGTAAACACTCGTTTATATAAACAAACAAAGGGGAGTACCCCTTAGTTACTCAAAAGACACGTCAGCTAACCCAAGCAAGGAGAGGAAACTCCTTACATTGTCCATGCGAGAAAACTTGTAGTCTTCACAGTATTAAAAACCCAACATACATTGACAAATTTCTAATGACCATAGTAACTAATGATTAAGTTAAGTGGTCGACTGTACTCAAAAAACTCCCTTTTTATTACTTGCTATATTGCGATGTAGGGGAGGGAGCCACTGAATTTCCAGGATTACTCCACTTGCCCTTGATCCTCACCTTATAATAATTATTTAGCAAGGTGGCATCAAGTACCATTTATTAAGTTTTTAGTATGATTCACCCGAAGATTAAACCCTAGTGTCCAGGCCCATTAGGAAACACTCTTTACGTTGGTTGGTTGGTTCTTTTGTTTTACGGCATATCAACCCTTTTCGGGTTATTTAATGCCGAATCCAAAGATTTTGAAAAAATTTTTTTAATAGAATATATTTGTTGTTTTCGCGTCGGTTTCTATTTAACCCATAGTTGGGACCCTAACAGGTACTACCACTCCAGGTCAGAGTGGACCTGGGAGCAATGGCAATTAAAGGGTTGTTCCACACTCCCCAAAGCACACAAGCTGGGGCCTCACCACTGGATATAGTTTAAGGTCATATCCAGGACCCCCATTGAGGGACTTTTACCCTCTGCAGGGGGGGGGCAGTCGGCGTATTCTAATGCCCCACCGACAGGGCCCACTCTTTACGATTATACACAATAATATTAAACACTGATAAAGAAATGTCACTCAAATACGTAGTCCATTCAAATAAAAAATATTCTAACCAGAACTACTCCAACTTCGGTGGAATTTGGCACCACCATTTTTGCTTGAATATTATGTGACACCAGCATTTTTGCCTGAGTGGAATGTGGCACAACCATTTTTGCTTAAATAAAATGTGGCACAACCATTTTTGCTTGAATAAAATGTGGCACAACCATTTTTTCTTGAATAAAATTTGGCACCACCATTTTTGCTTGAGTGGAATGTGGCACAACCATTTTTGCTTGAATAAAATTTGGCACAACCATTTTTGCTTGAATAAAATGTGGCACAACCATTTTTTCTTGAATAAAATTTGGCACCACCATTTTTGCTTGAGTGGAATGTGGCACCACCATTTTTGCTTGAATAAATGTGGCACAACCATTTTTGCTTGAATAAAATGTGGCACAACCATTTTTTCTTGAATAAAATTTGGCACCACCATTTTTGCCTGAGTGGAATGTGGCACAACCATTTTTGCTTGAATAAAATTTGGCACCACCATTTTTGCTTGAATAAAATGTGGCACAACCATTTTTGCTTGAATAAAATTTGGCACCACCATTTTTGCTTGAATAAAATTTGGCACCACCATTTTTGCTTGAATAAAATTTGGCACCACCATTTTTGCTTGAATAAAATTTGGCACCACCATTTTTGCTTGAATAAAATTTGGCACCACCATTTTTGCTTGAATAAAATTTGGCACCACCATTTTTGCTTGAATAAAATTTGGCACCACCATTTTTGCTTGAATAAAATTTGGCACCACCATTTTTGCTTGAATAAAATTTGGCACCACCATTTTTGCTTGAATAAAATTTGGCACCACCATTTTTGCTTGAATAAAATTTGGCACCACCATTTTTGCTTGAATAAAATTTGGCACCACCATTTTTGCTTGAATAAAATTTGGCACCACCATTTTTGCTTGAATAAAATGTGGCACAACCATTTTTGCTTGAATAAAATGTGGCACAACCATTTTTGCTTGAATAAAATGTGGCACAACCATTTTTGCTTGAATAAAATGTGGCACAACCATTTTTGCTTGAATAAAATGTGGCACAACCATTTTTGCTTGAATAAAATGTGGCACAACCATATTTGCTTGAATAAAATGTGGCACCAACATATTTGCTTAAGTGGAATGCTGAGAAAACAATTTTTCTTGAATAAAATGTGGCAGCAGCATTTTTGCTTGAATAAATGTGGCACAACCATCATTGCTTCAGTGGAATGTGGCAACATTAATAAAGTTAAAAGTCATACACCCCATACTGATTGAGTTTCAGGAAGTCATGATCTCAAAAGGCCAGCTGACCGATTTTTTTTTAATTTCCCAGACAGTCCTCTACATTTAAGAATTTTTTATTGAAAGGAGAGAAATAAGTATGAATTATAAATTATTATTAATGACCTTGCAAGGCCATAGGGGAGACAACTAAGCAAAAAATAAATCTGATCAAAATTCATCCCAAAGCAGCAAAACCGAAGCTGGCGAGCCAGGAGTGTTTCTTTATATTTATTAAATTATATACTAGCATGGCCCGTTTCTCGGCGTTGCCCGAAGCGATATAAGAAATATTAAGTAAGAAAAATATTAATAAATAGTCTTTCTGAATCCCATCTCACAAAAACAAACAAAAAACAAATGAAAATCTGACTATCTGGTGCATCATCGTATGTGATTCACGTAACTGCTAAAAAAAAATTTAAACAGAGAAATGTACTATATTAAAAACTTACCTAACAATTCAGTCTTTTTTTTTTGTTGTAAAAAAATGACTGGTTTGTTAGATAAATTTTAGAAAAATAAATGATTATAAATTATCGACGGAATTGGTGTGCCGTCACATCAGAAAACGTGATTATCTGGCGCGAACAGACGTATGTATTTTCGAAAGGAATCAATTCTTACCAGTGAAAATGTTTTGTAGTTAAGTTGACCAAAGTGGATGTTTCTAAGCAACGTTAGTATTTCATCCCGATCAGTAAAGTGTAAGATAGTAATTTTTATAGTATTTTCAAGTAAAGTTCAGGTTTTGCTGTATTTTTTGTATATTACATAGTAAGATTGTTAGATGAAAGTACGAAAGAGTAAAAAAGCCCCACCCCATTGCCTTGCTGAGAATAGCCCTCAAAATGATAAGTATTTCAGCACTGTACCGTACATGCCAACGTGCTATATATGAAAGGGGATCGATCCCAGTAATTAGATAAACAATGTAAATAAGTTTGAAAATATATTTATTAAGGAAAAGACTGGAGTTGAACTCAGTAATCGAGGGTTAAAAGGAATACATATTGCTATTTAGATACGCATTTTAGGAATGTGGAATAATTGTCGATTGTGTCGAGAAATAACTAAATGAACAATTCAATTTAGGAATTTTCTTTGTGTTGCAAAGGCATGTGCAGACATGTGTAATATGTAGAATCCACGCAAGGGCTTTCACATGTCTGAGCACGTCTCTGATGTCACAAAGAAAGATAATTTACAATATATTCAGAGAGTCATCGAGTTCGGAGGTTAGTTAAGAGAGTAGAAACAGATACGGAAGCGAAAGAAAGGGTTACAAGATAATGTAATTTTAAAAGCAATTGAATTCCTGACCGTCATCATCACCAGCTGATATGAATAAAGATCATCGAGTTATTTGTAAGTGTTAGTTTTTCATCATCGAAAGGTAATGTGTTTTTGTCTATCGTATTTGTAAAAGAACTTTGTAGGAAACACCCTCCTTCCATAAACTAAAGTGTAACTGTCTGTCCCTCTCTTCAAAAGTATTAACGGAACCCCTTCCTTCAATAATGAATTCTCATCTCCTATGTGTTATAAATATGAACTGCGTACAATCTATTATAAATGTCGTTATCCGTCCCCGTTCTGTGTACCAGTTATATGTCCCCGCGATGTACATACACCAACTATTCTGCAAAAGTACCCTATATTTTTTAGAATATGTTCGTTTTTAAAATTAAAAAAGATAACTAAGTTGGAACACTCTAAATGAAAAGAACAATTTAGAAGTTACGTGCGCAAGGAATGACCGCTTCCTAAAATTTACAAAGATTTTGACCCCGTTCTTCAATAAAACATTCACGAAAAATCCGGTAATCAACCAATTTTTTGTGAAAGTTTCAATATTTCTTTAAAAAATCGGCACGCAATATAATGGGCCCATTTTTTTCGAGAAATGTATTATTTTGTTTAAACGAAAAACACGTTTACTACAGTTATTGAATTAAGTACAAAAAACGAATTTATTATTGCTATTTTGATGAAAATAAAGCATCGTAATAACTGAAAAAAAAAATATTAGTTCAGAAAAATTACGAAAGAATCCTGTAGAGTCCGTGTTAGAGATATCGATATAAAAAAAGTAAATTCTCGAACTAACTACCATTGAATTAAACAATGCTTACTGACATTTTCGCACCCGTAAAATATCATTTCCAAACATTATTCATGTTATTTTAAAGCTAACATTCTTGGATTAAATGCGAAATGTAATGTTAAGAAATGTTTTCTATAATTGTAAAAACAAATAAACTTTATTCAATTTTAATCTTTAGAAAAAATAATTCATGAGTACGCCAAACACAATTTTAACAAACAAAGTCACTTTCGTTCAGAAAAAAAAAGAAGCCACCTTCATACGCGGTGTATAATTTTGATTTTTTTAAAATAATAAACGCGGTTTTTCATATATATTTTTATGCTTATTCGCTAGGTAAATATCTAAACATTCTTGTAAAAATAAACTTTATTCAATTTTATTCTTAAAAAAAAAAAAAATTCCTGAGTACGCCAAACAGATTTATCAAAAAAATTAGTTTTGTTTTAAAATCGAAATCATTGACTTCAACTCCGTTGTTGGAAATTAAAAATAATAAACACGGTTTTTTATATATAATTTCATGTTTATTCGCGAGATAAAAGTGTAAAAATGAGTTGTTTTTATCATATTTATTTATTTGATAACAACAACTATGGAAGGCCATAATTACTGAATATATAGTTAAGAGACTCAGAATTCCTATCCTAACGCAGTTAATCACCTGACAAAAGCCAAAGAACAATTGGCCGAAACGTGGTAAAATAACAACTATGAAGATGAGGATAACAGTTCACAAATAAACAAATAAATCAATAAATATACAAATTACTCATCTTAAAGGATTCCAATAATAAACTAATATTGAAGACCATGATCACGAAAAAAAGTCTGGAAAAGTTAGAAAATTTCAACAAACGTTTCATTTTAATAGGTATGGATGCACGACGCTGCAAAAAAAAAAAAAAAAAAAAAAAAAAAAACAGCCGGCTTCCCCCAACCCAAGATTTACACTCGTCGTCATTCTCAGAGTAATCTGCGACTGAGCGAGTCAATTTTAGAAATCACGTTCAGATATTTTGAAAAATTACACCAAACATTTTTTTGTGATCTTTTTATTTTTAGAGTGTGTCGTATTTTCATTAATACTAAATAATTATTTTGTGTCAAATGTGAATGGAACACAGTGTCAGTATAACCAACGAATGTAATTGACTTGTGCACACACTTCTGCTCGAATGAAGGTCTTCCGTGTTCGAAAGAAATTCTATTTAATTTAATAATTAATAAATAATTTTTATTAGCTGTTTCAATGAATGAATCGGAAGTGTAATTAATCAGTTAATTAATTTTCAACACTTTTGTGCACTTTTAGTTTTATTTAAAACTGAAGAATGTATCGAGGCATCGATTTGAATCGTCGACAAAACCAAAACAGGAAATAAGAGACAAATGTACAAAAAATAAAGTCAAAGTGAAGCTAATTTACACATTAAAGTAAAACAATTTGTTCAAATTCTGAAACGAATAAGAGTCCATATCCTCGATATAAAAAGAAAACGAATGTAAATTATGCTTTCTGACTTTCCGTATTTTTGAGTTTTCGCCTATATTCAACAAAACACGAATCGGGAAAATTATCTTTTTCTATATTACACGCCATTTGTTCCATAATTATGACCTTATCAACATTGTATAGAAAATCACAATCGTAAGAAATTTATAGGTACGTGCAAATTTAATGCCGATGTTCAAAATGTATAAACATTTGGATCCCTCCCTTTGCTTAAAAATCAATAGATTAACCAATTTTAATGAAATTTCCAGTATTTATCAAATAATTACCGCAAAATATAATGGACGTATTATTTTTACTTAATCCTGTCCAGGAGTGAGAGACTAGTAGCAAATGCGTTAGCGCAAATGTGACAACAATACTCCATACATGGATGAATGATGACTTTGTAGAGGTACAGGATACTTTCAAGTCTAAGTAGCTTTCTAGCACGGTAGAGAGAGCCCACCTTCTTCGCAGCGGCCTTGGAAGCAAGTCGGTGGAACAGTATTCCACAAGCGAGCAGTTCTCGAAAACAAGTTTTGTTCATGTAATCTGCGTTTAGATTTAGGCACAGATAGAGAGTGAGGAAAATATTAACAGTGGTTGTAGGTAGACGAGTGTGTTTAGTGAACAATTACTAGGTACGTGCAAAATGAATGCAGGTGCTCAAAATATATAAACATTTTGACTCCTTCCTTTAGTTTTAATTTCACCAAAAATCAGGAAATTAAACAATTTTAATGAAATTTTTAATATCAAATAATGATCACGAAATTTAATGAACACATTAATTTTTCTTAAATCTAAGTGAAAATGTATTATTTTGTTCAAACAAAAAAAACTTTACTGAAGTTATGGTTTTCTTTAGTAAAAAAAAATTATAATTAAAAAAATTTTTTTTTATTAAATGAAGCAACGTAAATTGTAACAATTAAAAAAAATAATTTTTGCATTACCAAAAAAGCCCCTAAAGTCCGTATCAATGAAATCCATATAACTAGAAGAAAAATTAATTTCTCGAACTACAGATATTATCACTGAATTAAGCAGAGTTTATTTAATATTTTCACACAAAACAATTATAATTGCAAAAATATTTCTATTATTTTTTTTGAATTACAGATTTCGCATAACTTTTATATGTACGATTCTAATATTTTCCTTGCTTAGATGAATATGAAACTTCCGGCATAACATAATTTTTATATAATCTTCAAAAATAATACTTGTTTTTTAATTTAAAAGCAGGAAAATAGAAAAATAATTAAATTAAAACATGGAAAAAATTACACATACATTTACGATAGGAATGTACGGATGCACATTGGGGGAAAAACAGTACCTCTACCTCTCTTTAATTATCTGACGTCATTTTCAGGCAGCCTTTTGACTGTCTGAAATTTTGGGCTTCTGTATCATCCATGTGATGAGGACTTTGTTTTCTTTCGGTTGAACGAAGCGATAATCTTTCGCTTTTGGGGGTTAATTAAGCTATTTTTTTCACAAAAAAGTGTTGTTTTTTTTTATTATTTAACTCAATATTTTTGGACTTTACTAATTATCTTTGAAATAGACCGAGAAAACTAATATTTATCTTTCAAAGCATTTTTACAATTAATTTAACTACAAAATTAAGTTAAATTGGTTAACTCGCTATGAAAACATTTTTCATTACTTTTTTTCGTGTGTACAAATATATTTTTCTCTTGGAAATGAACATGGTTGGTCCTATGGAATGTGTATCCATCCCAATAGAAAATGTTTATAGCGTTGTTATTTCGTAAAATATAGTTATCCTGCTGATTCAGGATATATTTACAGTTCCTGTTAAACAGTTTGAATGACTTGTATCTTGTTGATATTAATATGAAATAATACAATAAAATAAATTATAAAACCGAGTAAAAATTAAGATATTACATTAGCTAAGCTCATAGTTACAAGACTAAAAGAGTAATAAATTGAAAATAATAATCTCATCAAAACTTAAAATAAAGAAAATGCCAAAACATTAATTCCATTTTAAATAGTACAGAGTAAACTAATGATACATACTATGCGCGTATATTTATAAATTTTCTTTCTTACTGGAAAAATACAAAAATTTATGAATCATAAAAGCATACCTGCATTAGTACGCTCGGGTGACTAGACACTCCAGAAGGACAAAGCGACGTCCACTGAGATACAACTGCGGGATACCATGTGTACTATCCACTCACAGAGTCAGAAAGAGAGAGAAGAAAATAAATAAGTTGCTAATTAGGAATTATGAGCACTTAACCAAAATTGGGGTGACATAACATCCCATGGGACTAACGCAGGGTTCAGTTATTACGTCGATTCTATTATGTATACAGATTGATATGTTATGTATAGAGATTGACATATCGACATGTTATTATGTATAGAGATCGACATGTTATTACGTATAGAGATTGACATGTTATGCATAGAGACTGACATGTTATTATGTATAGAGATTGACATGTTATTATGTATAGAGATTGACATGTTATTATGTATAGAGATTGACATGTTATTATGTATAGAGATTGACATGTTATTATGTATAGAGATTGACATGTTATGTATAGAGAGTGACATGTTATTATGTATAGAGATTGACATGTTATGTATAGAGATTGACATGTTATGTATAGAGATTGACATGTTATTATGTATAGAGATTGACATGTTATTATGTATAGAGATTGACATGTTATTATGTATAGAGATTGACATGTTATGTATAGAGATTGACATGTTATTATGTATAGAGATTGACATGTTATTATGTATAGAGATTGACATGTTATTATGTATAGAGATTGACATGTTATGTATAGAGATTGACATATTATTATGTATAGAGATTGACATGTTATGTATAGAGATTGACGTTTTATTATGTATAGAGATTGATATTTTATTATGTATAGAGATTGACGTTTAATTATGTATAGAGATAGACATGTTATTATGTATAGAGATTGACATGGTATTATGTACAGAGTTTGCCATGTTATGTATAGAGAGTGACATGTTATTATGTATAGAGATTGACATGTTATCATGTATAGAGATTGACATGGTATTATGTATAGAGTTTGCCATGTTATTATGTATAGAGATTGACTGAATAGTTATTTTATTATCAGCGAATTTTTCTGCGGTGTTAATTAATTAAACTGTATCTTAATTTAAGTTGTCTTCTTTTTATGTTTACTGATTAAAGGAGAGAAATTGGGAAGCGACCAGACGCTGCTTAATAACACATTTTATGTCAGTATCCGTATCATGGCGGTTTTATGAGTCTATATATATGTGTGTGTGTGTGTGTGTGTGTGTGTGTGTGTGTGTGTGTGTGTGTGTGTGTGGGTGGGTGGGTGGGTGTGTGTGTGTGTGTGTGTGTGTGTGTGTGTGTGTGTGTGTGTGTGTGTGTGTGTGCGCGCGTGTGTGTTAAGGTTTCTTGTTCCTTAGAAGCGCCGGAAACCAAAAACAACGCATTATTACAAAATAAAAAAAAACATTTATTTGGTTTGAAATTTATGTTGAAATTCATAAATATATTTCGAAGATATACTTCATCTTCAGTATGTCTTTCTTTCTATTTTTTTTTTTTTTTTTTTGCCATGTTGTTGTTGGAGCAGAGAATAGAAGTCCGTTTGTTGTTTTTACGGTAGTCTTTTAAATCTCGGAACGGTGCGTTAGGTCACGCGGGATTCACGTTAAGATTTCTTGTTATTATATGATGTGTGTATATATATATATATATATATATATATATATATATATATATATATATATATATATATATATATATGTATATATAAGTATTCAGAATAATGAAATACAATAAATCTACTGGTGTGCAAATCCAGTGATTATCGGTCTTACAAAATATTATTGGTTGTAATATTTTATATAAGACTATCCCAGCTAAATAAAATTGCTCAATATACTAGATAGAGCAAATAAATCATAATTTAGGAATTAAAAATTTGTGATTTGAAAAAGTTAAATTTCAAATATAGAAATTTTATTGCATGCAAGACAAAGAATACAGTATAGTAAATTAGTAAAATTGTAAACTATTTTACTATACTGTATTCTTTGTCTTGCATACAATAAAATTTCTATATTTGAAATTTAACTTTTTCAAATTACAAATTTTAAATTATGATATATATATATATATATATATATATATGTATATATGTATATATATGCATATATATATGCGTGTATATATATATACATATATACATATATATATGTATATATATATACACATATATATGTATATATATATATGTATATATATATACATATATATATATGTGTATATATATATACACACATATATATATATATACACACACACACACATATATATACACACACACACACACATATATATACACACACACACACATATATATACACACACACACACACACACA
The DNA here is from genome assembly GCF_053919585.1 of Euprymna scolopes. Classification (NCBI taxonomy): domain Eukaryota; kingdom Metazoa; phylum Mollusca; class Cephalopoda; order Sepiida; family Sepiolidae; genus Euprymna; species Euprymna scolopes. The sequence goes on along the minus strand of NC_136512.1, from coordinate 4,394,224 downwards.
CACACACACATATATATATATATATATATATATATATATATATATATATATATACTAGCAGGGTCACACGGCGTTGCATGGTTGTAAAATATATTTAAATATGATATTTTTATTTACACATTTCGTATATGTTGAGAACCAATTATTTAAGACATCATATATTACAATAGAAAAATGCGCAAAAATAACATGGTTAAGCTTAAACATGGAAAAGTAAAGGACTAGTTGTTAAAACTGGAAAAGAAAAGGACTAGATATTCTAGTAAAAAAATATCATAAATTTATAACTTAAAATATTGCAGCATTAACAATTGATTATACAATTTTATAAATTGAATGATAAAAGAAAAAAAAATGCCCCGAAACTAAAAGTCGCAGATTGGATTTTTATGAACCGTTCTTTTATGGGTATCTAACCGGTTAAAATATTTTTAAGGGGTCAAAAATGGGTCAAAATTGAAAAAAATCGTTATGCTCTTTGTACATTCATCTTAGTTTATTTTTAATTTTTAATTTTTAATCGGTTCATATGCGTGTCAGGTTGGTACAGTGGTAACGTTACCAGCTTTAAATGCTACAGTTTCAGTTTCGATTCTAATTAATAGCATCCAAATACTTTGTTTTTTTACTTTTGAAATGACGACTCTATAATATATACGAAATCTGGTCAAATTAAAATATATATTTTTTTTTTTACACAGTGATCACCACTTATCAAGGCCCGGAAGCCACTCAGGGATAAGGGTTATTGCAAGTACATTACGTTAGTGTGGAGATTTGATGAAGTGTTTAATTAAGGGGGCGGTTCATTAGGAATTTGTCAACATTGGACTTGAAGACATCCAAGTTGTAGTCCGGAGGGAAGCAGGCAGACAGAACAGAGTTCCACGTCTAAGAAAGAAGCTTTGTTCATGGAATCCACGTTTTGATTTAGGCACAGATATAGAGTGGGGGAAATTTTTCACAGTGGATTCAGCTAGACGGGTGTTTTTCGTGAAGGATTGGCGAGGGGGGGACCAGAGATTGGAGTTCATATTTAAGCGTATTTTACGCCCGGGCAAAGCCGGGTGCACCCTCCGCTAGTAATATAGATAGATAAGGAGAGGGGGGATATACTGTTTGGAATTGTTAATTCAAAGAAGCAAAGAATGTGAACTGATTTAACACTGACACCATTATGTCAACCTGACATGCAGCAAGTAATGTAAGTTATTCTTTGCAGTGTCCTCCTCTGTTACAATTTTTTCGGGGGTTTTTTTTTTTCGTTTTTTTTTTTTTCGTTTTTTTTTCGTTTTTTTTTTTTTTCTTTTTTGTTTTTTTCGTCACTTTCCTCACCGATTTTCTAATTATGTCACCTACTTTTCACGTTTTCTTTTTGCCGACAGATTTAAAAAAAAAAAAAAATCTATTTGTACGGATCGTCTGCTAATGTCACCAGGCTTGCCGATAAAATCATTTACTTATTCATTTTGGTGCTTCTAACAGAGAGGACTCATATCAGCCCAAATATTCCCGCTTGCGATTCACGAAACAAACCGGAAATGGCCGAAGCATTTTACGATCTGAAAGTTGCAAAACTAACTAAATAAATAAATAAAATGAGTGACGACAGAAAAAAAAAGCAGCACCATATAACTACCTCCCCAAAATTAAACCAGATATAAACAGAAATGCGCCTTTTAGCTATGGTTTGAATTATGTTATGGTTAGGGTTAGGTTATGGTTTTAAATGTTAAGAAAATAAATAAAAGTTGGGAAAAATATATATAATTTACCCTAATCTTAAATCAGGGAAAAAGTAAAAAATAAAATGGTTTCATTTAACGTCAGCACTAATTAACCATTCAGTGACAGCTCGACCATTTCCGGTCTGTTCCATAAATCTTAATCGTAAATATTAATGTTGAGACAAGTCCTCTCCTATAAAAGTATCGTTTTTTATGATTTGTTTTTCACTTTTGTTTTTGGCTAAGGGCAGTTCAAACAATTCGAGATCAAGAGTCTACCAAAAAACGTCTTTCAATCGCAATTAAATGGCTGTGACGTCACGCAATTAAGGCAAGAAAAACCGTTTGTTTTTATTGCCGACAAGGGAAGTTCAAACAAAAAATAATCGGATCCGATGTTTATACTTTTTATATTAAAATTTTATTAATAAAAATGATTTAATCGTTTTTATATTCATTGACATTTCATAGTTGAGATCAAAAAAGTTCACGTATGAAAAAAAAAATCTATATAGATAAAACAATAGATGTATGTGTGTGTGTCTGTGCGAAAATATTTAATCGATAAACTCTTAAACTACAAGTCATACAACATTGAAATTAACAAGAAATAGTAATCATACACCAAGGATGGTTTATAACCAGTAAAATCTTTGTTTGGATGGATGAATAAGATATATATCGGCAACTTAAAATGCAAAATGTTCATTTCAACTTGCTGACATATGTCTATTTTTTTCTGTGCTCAAATTCAATTCATTTCTTAAAGTTTTTTTAATTTTCAATCTTGCTTATCTAGCTCTCAATTAAATATTTGGTTTCAAGTCATTTTTTTTTTTAAGTTTTGGAAATCAGTACTGTATATTAGGTACAATATAATATTCAATAGAGAATTGGCTCTATAATGATGAATAGAAAATCTGCATGAATTAAAATATATTTAAGCGCATTTTACGACTGGGCAAGGTTGAATACTCACCACTTGTAATAAATAAAACACTTGTAGTGGGGAAGATTGCTGAAACAATCTTTCGCTTGGTGACACAACCACCAAACTTGAAATTTGTCAGGTTTGCTTCTGCAGCCATCTTGAAAACTGGCAGCCATCTTGAATTTTCTGATGGCTGACATTATTTTCTTAAAATGAATTTTCTGGGCGTCATTTGTGCCAATTTTGGTGCTTGTATCACTAAGTGAAAGATTCTTATGGAATATTGAGATAACCTGCCCCACTATTAAGACCAAATTTTTAACAAATGTAACTCCTGTGTGTGCTTTTAAATATATCATATATATATACTAGTTGGTTGCATCCCAATAACCAAATGAGTCTACAATCATAATTTTTATTTTATTTTTATTTTTTCCGGTGAATGCTTATATTTTCTTGGGACATGAAAAGAAAAAAGACCCTAACTGACGTGAATAGAAGGAAGAGACACTTGTTTGGCCTTGACTTTCGCATGCACAAATGGCCTCTCTAAACAAATATAAAATAACGGTTGTTTTGCCGATTTTCACGACCAAGATTTTTTTTTATGTAGACTGCGTTTTTTATTTTTTTATTTTTTTATTTTAATATTTACAAAACTTTTTAAAAAACTTCAAGGAGAAGAAAGATAAAGTGTAGTACCACATAAATATCTTAATAAAAAGAAAACCAGAGTTATATTATTTTTGGTAGGCATTGTTATTTAAAAAAAAAAAAACTAAAAATATTAGTTATATTATTTTTGGTAGGCATTTTTATTCAAAAAAAAAAAAAAACTAAAAATATTAGTTATATTATTTTTGGTAGGCATTGTTATTTAAAAAAAAAAAAACTAAAAATATTAGTTATATTATTTTTGGTAGGCATTTTTATTTAAAAAAAAAAAAACTAAAAATATTAGTTATATTATTTTTGGTAAGCATTGTTATTTAAAAACAAACAAACAAACAAAAATAAAAATATTAGTTATATTATTTTTGGTAGGCATTGTCATTTAAAAAACAAAACAAAAAAACCCTAAAAATATTAGTTATATTATTTACAGAATATTTTGTAAGAAACAGGATTTTCCCTATAGGGTAGAACAATAAAAATTGTCACCATAGAAAAGACGACATGATTTCATTTCCGTTTGATGAAAATCGGTTTTCTTTTTTGTTGTAGACCATCTACTAGTTGGCCAGTTTTGTACAAATCCAAAGAGCGATATGAGCCTTCTGTCATGTCTGAAAGTGACACAATGTTCAATGAACAAGATCAGAGATGTGCCGCTATACTATTCATGCTCTCTACCGATCCAAATTATGACAACAGGACCATTACCAGCACCCTCAAAATGCAAATTCGGACAGTTCAACGCTTGAGGGCACAGCTCAATGAAGTTTCTGGCCACGGTTATGGTCTTTGGTATGGTTTTAAATGAGAGCCAAATCATGTCACCTCACACCTTTGAAGTCGGCTTCAAAGTCAACTCCAAAGTCAACTCCAAAGTCAACTCCAAAGTCAACTCCAAAGTATACATGGATGTGCTGAAGCCTGTGGTTATGCCCTAATTCAATCAGACGCTGGGTGTAGCAGCAGGATTTGGCGCTGGTCCACAAGTCCAAAGAGACCCAGGCTTGGCTTCAGGAGGAGTGCACCCTTCTCTCACTGGCCCTCCGCCCCTGATCTGAACCCATTGAACTACTTCATTTGGTCATAGGTTGGAAACATCACCAACATAACCTCCCACAACACCAAAGCCAGCCTGATCACCGCCATCCGTTGAATATTGGCTGAGCTCTGCTTGTGGAAAAGGCATGCTCACAGTTCTGGACCTGTATTGAGGTAGTGATTGAGGCTGAAGGCAGCTAAATTGAATAGATGTAAAGCTGTAGTGTTGTTTTCTTTTCTACTAAATGCTGATTTATCTTGTCAGCAGTCAGTAAACGAGAAATCCTTCTAGACTAAAGCAATATTTGTGCATAATAAAATCGCACCTGCAAGCCACAAGTATAAACAAGTGTAATTTTTTAAAATAATAATTTTATTCACAGAAAATCCGTTCTGTTATTTTTTTACCCATATCATGTTTAATGTTTGTGCAAAATAAAAAAAAAAAAATCCAAGATGTAGTTATTGAGAAAAGTGCAGAAAGACGAACGGGTGAATTTACAGGTCCACCTTCCTTTTGTCGGGGGGGGGGGACGTTTAAATAAACGGATGCTATGCAGAGATAGTATCACACAATTTGAAAAAAGAATTCCTTCAGATATAAATTTAAGTAAAATCTATAAACGAGCATTAGTTTTATAAACCGCTTATGGTGATTCCAATAACTTTCTATTGTATGTGTAAGGATATGGTTGTTTGGTTCACAAAATAACTTGAATGATTAAAAGTGCATGTTTTTAAGAATAAATGTATAAGAAGGCTGTGGCAATGCGGAGAATGAAATCAGGACGCGAAAAAAAAAAAAGCAGGCATTTTGGCATAACAGAATCATACAAAAATTTTCCGATACCCAAAACGATTCCATTCATTGTTCTTTTAGTTTTATATACAGGGTGTCCGTAAAGTTACTATACAGTTTTACAAGTTACAATACAAACACCCTACCGCTACACAAAAATAAATATTAACTATTAATACAAATATAATACAATAAAACAATAAGACTGTATAGTAACTTTACGGACACCCTGTATATAGATTTTATTTTCGACATCTCGTATTAATGATTAGATGATAAATATTTGTTGATTTTTAACTATCAGTAAAACTAAAATCCATTGGTCACACCCCTATGTGTAGTTTTATATTTGCGAAAATTTATGCACTTTGTATATGGGCTTTTGCAGTAATACAACCTCTCCCCACACACAAAAACAACTCTATATTCAGAAATCTAACAAGACTCACAATCGATATCTGTAATTGTATTGGAATCGGGGAAAATATTTGAATCGTCCAATCACTAATATATATATATATAGATAGATAGATAGATAGATAGATAGATAGATAGATAGATAACTATATAAATATATATATATATATATGTATGCATATATATATATATATTATTTTATTCAATCTAGTTAAACAAAATTACCATGAGTCGTTACAATAAATTTACTGTTTCAGTTTTAAAAGACGTCTTAAAAAACAATATCCTGCTCTTTTAATTGAAATTCACTGGTTTTTACTTTTGGATATTTTTAACTTGGAATATATATATATATATATATATATATATATATATATATATATATTAAAAATCAAGAAGTAAAAATTAAGTTTACAAGACAAAAGCTTTTGTAAACTTAAAGCGAATATAAATACTAATATTTATTTCGTAATCCCAATCAAATAAAAAAGCTCAATGCAACCAAAGTAGGAAATAGAGCTTATCATATTTTACAAGAATTTATTTTTTGACAGGATACTCAAATAGCAAATATTAAGATTTCCTTAATCCACAGTATTTCAAAGGAATGCGCTATTCTCATCAATAAATCCGACTTCTTTTCATGAGAACATTGGCTCTTGTGATTACTTCGTCTTCATCATTCCATATCATTTCATCTGGATTTTTAATTTTTAAGTAATTTTTTTAATTTTCAGTTCCTTTTTCCATTTTATATTTTCATTTTTAATTAGTTTTCATATAATGCTATTTCAATTTATGCCAAATTCATAGCTTTGCTATAATACTTGCTAATATTTTTTTCTGATGAGAAGAACGCATTCTTTGAAAATTCATTAATATTTCTTATTTGAGTATCCTGTTGGACTATAAATTTATATAACGTATAATTTACAGCCTTAAATTGTGTTCTTATGTATATATATATATATATATATATATATATATATATATATATATATATATATATAGTCTTTAAAGTTTTTAACCTTTAAAACTATACAAAAAAATATTTTTTATCATTCGTTAGAAAACCATCCAGTCAGTAAGTCATTTAATCACCAGCATCACTTCATCAACTCGCTCTCGAATTCACTATAATACCAATAATTTATTTTTCAAGGGATCATCAGTTGTTTACCATGAAACAAAACAGTATATTACATCATGGCTCCCCAGCAGTGTTGATATATATATATATATATATATATATATATATATATATATATATATATTGTGGATATTCTTGGCCTGATGAGGTAATTTTCCCTGGCAGGGTGGTCACTGAAACATGTTTGCATATATGTAGCCATTAGTTATCACATCCAACATATATATATATATATATATATATATATATATATATATATATATATATAATAAGTTACAAAATGTATATAGCGATTAAGCTACACTGAATTTCATCCACTCTAGGATTCTCTAGGCTAAGTGAGAATATGTGTGCCTGTGTGGGAACAATTCTCAATCTATATACTCCATGCATTTTTTATCTAAGACTTGAAATGTCGTTTATAGGGTATGCAGACATGTGCAAAAACTTTTTAATCCATTTTTATCTAAAAAAAAAGGGCTGAAAAATTGGTACATAGAAAGTCATCAGATTTTAATCTGTTTGCTGACTGTTTTACAAATGCACACGCGTGAATGGTTCACATGACAGATT
>NC_136512.1:4326914-4381914 GCF_053919585.1 Euprymna scolopes | reverse complement strand
ATATATAGTTAAAAGATGACAAAACAGTTATATTCCAAATATTTCCAATGTTATTCATTTTTAAACATCAAAACGTCCACTGTTTTAACAACACCTGTTTCGTAGCACAGGAATAAGAGAAATAGACGCAAAAAAACAATTTGGTTTAATTAGCCGTTTAATGAATATATTCAAAACAATATCCGTGAAGAATTTTAGAAAATAATTAATAAGAACTCCCCCCCCCCCGAGAATAGATTAAATAAAATAATTAATAAAATAATTAATAAAATAATTAATAAAATAATTAATAAGAACACAGTGAAACTTTCATTCTCAACTGCTGTCAATCTAGCCAACACTATAATAGGCTGTAAAATAAACAAAATAGTGAATAACTATCGGATTGAATCTGGTGAACTAAATTTGGGGAGAAATGTAACTGTAGAATACTTAACGAATGCCCACTGGAGAACAACTGCTTAATTTCGGAAATTGTGTACAAATGTGAAGTTAAGATGGATAATAGTAAGAAGGTATACCGGGAGGGGGGCGGAAGTGGTCCATGAGAATGAACCAATTATGGATATAGATAATGATAAAAATGAAGATAGAACAAAAATAGAAAGAGGACAACAACTGCATTAGCTGATTGGGTTAGGGACCTGCATAAAAGTAAAAAAGAGTTTGAATTAAAATGGTCAATAGTAGATAAAGTTAAAAAGTATAAACCAAGTCAATCAAAAATATGTAATCTGTGTTTACTTGAAGCATACTACATAGTGAATTCTAAAGAAGAAATCTTGAACAAAACAATAGATGTTATACAAAGCTGTCTTTATAAGAATAAATTCCTACTATCTGACTATGACTGAAATAAATTTATAAAGGGAAAAATCTATAAAATATATTGAGAGTGAAATAAATTCATAAATTTTATATAAAAATTCAAAATAGTGCAAGAAATAAATAAGTAGATCTTCAACTTTACAGGAAATAAAATAATAAAATAATAAAAAATAATAAAATAATAAAATAATAATAAAATAATAAAAATAATAAAAAATAATAAAATAATAACAATAATAAAAAATAATAAAATAATAAAAATAATAAAATAATTTTAAAAAAATAAAATAATAAAAATAATAAAATAATAAAAATAATAAAATAATAAAAATAATAAAAAATAATAAAAATAATAAAATAATAAAATAATAAAAATAATAAAATAATAAAAATAATAAAATAATAAAATAATAAAATAATAAAAATAATAAAATAATAAAAGTAATAAAATAATAAAAATAATAAAATAATAAAATAATAAAATAATAAAAATAATAAAATAATAAAAATAATAAAATAATAAAATAATAAAAATAATAAAATAATAAAAATAATAAAATAATAAAATAATAAAAATAATAAAAAATAATAAAATAATAAAATAATAAAAATAATAAAATAATAAAATAATAAAATAATAAAATAATAAAAATAATAAAATAATAAAAATAATAAAAAATAATAAAATAATAAAAATAATAAAATAATTTAAAAAAAATAAAATAATAAAAATAATAAAATAATAAAAATAATAAAATAATAAAAATAATAAAAAATAATAAAAATAATAAAATAATAAAATAATAAAAATAATAAAATAATAAAAATAATAAAAATAATAAAATAATAAAAATAATAAAATAATAAAATAATAAAAATAATAAAATAATAAAAATAATAAAATAATAAAATAATAAAAATAATAAAATAATAATAAAAAAAAATAATAATAAAATAATAAAAATAATAAAATAATAAAAATAATAAAATAATAAAAAATAATAAAATAAAATAATGATAACCTAAATGGGTGAAATAAAATTAGGGATAATAAAATTACACCCACGAAATTTCAAAAGCACAAGAAAGGTAAAAAAATCCAAGAGAATTACAAGTTAACAAATCCAAAAGTTATTGTGACTGGCAGCCTAAGATGAAGTAAAACAAATGTAATCAAAACTGTTAAATTTCTATTATTTTATTAATATCCACTTGTAACCTTACAAATAATATTTTCTTCCCACGTAAAGGCCTATTTTTAATCCCTGAAAATAATGGATACTCCCTCCATGCAGAGAATCGATATTAAAACAAGGATTCTACAATCTCCACTTGTATTTTTCAATGTTTCAATTCAGCGCCAGAAGTTCAGAATGACTGGAAGCAATCCCAGGATAAGCAAAGAGAGACTAATGCTATTTCAAAGTTTTTCTATTCATCGACAAGTTGCTCAACCAAGGCTTGAGAGTTTAGTTTACCCTACTATTTAATTTACGGTTACAGAGAGGATATATGGATTAATACTTTTTCTAAATAAATGAAGATGATTAATAAATACTCAAGTCAAAATATAAAACTTAAAAATTGGCAAATTGATTAAAATCAATCAACAAAAATCTTACAACGTGACAAATATAAATGGAACTTAAAATAAATAAAAAGTTAAATTAAAAATTTAAATCACTGACATAAAGTAGTGTATGAAAATTAGTATTAGCTTACAATTTTTTTAGATTGACTTAAAATTACAATACGTTTTTAAGAAATAAAATAATTAAGTAAAGTATATATTTATAGATATATGTAACCGTAAATATAAACAGATGATACAAAACTTTCATAAATGAAACGACGTATGAATTTAAACTGGATTTAGAAAATAAATCAATTAAATAAATAAGTTAAAATTAAATTAAATTAAAAAGCACACGCAAAGTAATATAGATAATTAGCCGAAATATAATTTAAAAAGTAGAAATATGAAAATATGGCGATTTATAAATCCCATGGAAAGCGGAAAATAATGAAACAAAAAAACTCGGAATAGAAGGATGTAGGTTGGTTTGACCGTTAAACATCTTAAAGGGGGATTCGAAATGTGTTATTTTCTGTATATTAGATAGTGTTGTTCACCGTCTGAAGCGAGACCCTTTTTGGGAATATTTTCGAATAACATAATGTTTGAAATTGTCCGAAGGTTCACAAAACAATTGTAACGAATATGAAAATACACAATATGATGCTCTCATTAGGATCTTTATTGTCTTGATTTTGTGAAAATACATATATTTGAGTAGTTTCCGAGATTTTGGCATTTAAAATTTATAATATATATATATATATATATATATATATATATATATAATTATATATATATATATATATATATATATACTATAGCAAAAGTACCCGTCGTTGACTGGGATCAAAAACAGCCTACAGAAAATGGACTCTGATTTATGAAAGTATGATAGGTTATGAAAAGGAACGGTTTTAAAGAGATAGCTTCGAATTTGGGGGTATCAAAACCAAAGCAAAATATGATGAAAGTAAAAATAAAATAGATAAACCCCATAATTTATTATACCATACCTGTTCACACTGAAACACTTATCACAATATTCTGTGGATCTATATTAAAAAACATTGTTAAACTTTGTGACATATTTCCATTCTATGGAGGTCAGGCGCGAACGAACACCCTATAATTTTATTATACCATATTTCTTCAAACTGAAACATAATTATCAAAGTATACTTACGCAGATAGATATGAAAAGTCTGTATTAAAGTTTGTGCCTATTTTCATTCTATGGAGGCCAGGCGCGAAGGCAGACCCCACAATCTTATTATACCATCCCTATTTAAGTTAAAACATACTTATCAAAGTATTTTTATGTACATCTATATCAAAAACACTTGTAAATGTTTTTTTTTCTATACTTTGGGGGCCAGGCGCGAACGCAGACCCTACAATTTTAATGAACCACCGTTCTGCCAGATCAAATATACCCATTCCTGTGTCTCGATACATCTTCTATCATTATATGTAATCAGTTTTTTTAAAATAGTCAACCATATAGGAGCCTATTCACACAGAGGTTCAGCTTTATATTATATTATACTAGCAAAGATACCCGTGCTTCGCACGGAGCTTTGTTGCGCACTCGGGTACCAAAATCTGTGGGCACCTTTCCAGTAAGTTGATGTTGTAAGAGCAACGATTGCATAAGGTGATTAACATTTTAACTACCTCTTGTAGTGACTGAAATTCAATCAGGAACTTCACAAAACATTTTCATCAAAAAGGAAGGTTACTTGATGTTACATAGTAAATTTTTCATTGAAGTCATTTTCAACTCTTGCTTAAATTTTATCTTGCACATTCAATACTAAAAACTTACCACAATCAGATCATGTCAGTTTTTCCTCATATCCATTTCTCGAACTTTTCACTAAAGAGCCTCAGGGTAAACTACATTTCTGCTGCTTTGATTTGGAGCCAGAATGCAGAGTTTTTCTGAACTTCCTGTCCGGCTGATGGAGACGTAGAACATACCGTGACTGAAGCAGTCTGATGTCAAGTCTACGCCAATGGTGTTAAATGTCTGACCTTGACTTTTGTTTATGCTCATTGCAAAACACACCTTCACAGGAAATTGGAGTCTCCGGAATTTAAATGGAAGTACTGAGTCCGATGGAACTAAGGGGATCCTTGGCAGTAGAACGGTTTCGCCTTTGTAGGGACCACAGGAAATGGTGGCCTCAAGTACATTGGTGTGCAATCTGGTGATAACACATCTGGTTCCGTTTGTTGTTTTTGGCGGTTCCAAGGATCGAAGAATCATGATTGGCGATCCAATTTTGAGATTTAAAATGTGTGGAGGCATTCCAGATATCTCCAAAGAGTTTAAAAACTCCACAGGGTAGTGAACAGCTTCATATTCATTAGTAGCTGAATCAACTGACTTGTATTGCTTTGTGTCTCCTGGAAATTCATCCATTATTGAATTGTTCAAATGATTCACATTGCTGTTTAATGGCGAAATAATAGCCCTCTCAGCAAGCCAATCCGGTGATTTTCCATTGTTTTGCAGGTCTGGGTACACTTTGTCTTTCAGTTGCTTCTGATTACCGACACATTTACCAAGCGCAGTTGGAATCTTAATTGTGTCAGGTGAAGAAGTGATAGGAAACTGACCATTACCGATTTGGAGAAGCAATTTTGAGAAGTCTGCTGCAGCTGTGTTATCAGAGATATAGGCTCTCATATTAGTAGTCAGTCTCTTCACTATAACGTGCCTCCAGAGATAGGATTGTTTCAAACTTGCATTGACAATGTTAGCCCTTGTGCCATTTTTAACCACTGGGAGGATTTGACGGAAATCACCGCAAAATAAGGTTGGAATGCCACCCATGGGATTCTTGTTTCCTGTGATGTCTTGCAGTGTTCGGTCAATTGCTTCATAAGCACTCTTGTGCGTCATTGGGGCTTCGTCTACAATGATTGCAGAGGTGTCTCTAATTACATTTGCCAAGGCTGAGTTACCAGTAATTTTGAAAACTGGCTGATCCATTCGATGAGTATCCAAGGGTACTTTAAAAGTGCTGTGAAGAGTGCGGCCACCTTGTAGTAGAGTAGCAGCAATGCCACTGAATGCTGTTGCAAGCACAATCTTTCTCATGGATCTAATCTTTGCAAGGATCAAATTGATTACAAAAGTCTTGCCCGTACCACCTGGAGCATCAAGAAACATCATGTTTTTGTTCATTTCACCTTGTGCTTCCAACATTGCCATGAATGAATTGTAAACTTCTCTTTGAGAATCGGTCAGTTTTTCTTGCATATTTTCTGCTTGTAGGGAAGTTCTTCAAGATTATAAGTAACTTCACGTTGATACTCTCTCGCGAGTCTTTCATCTCTCCCTTGCATTGGTGCAGGTAATCCATAGCTTGCCAATGGTTGACCGCACATAAGGAGAACTTTTTCTTCAATTAGACAAAGAGTTTTATTGTAGATGTCCTCATTAAAATCTGCTTCTGGATTGTTAACTTCTTGCCTGTATCTGTGAAGAATGTCTTCAGATATTACATCACGAAAAGCCATCCAGATCTCAAGAGGATTTCTTGGCTCACAGGCTGTTAAAATTATCACAAATAGGCTTCGCAAATTTGAAGGTGATTGAGTGGCACTTGCCTCTCCTACTGCTTGATGCAAGTGATGGTCATTTTCTAGAAGGCCTCGAGCAAGGCACGCTGCTCTGTATGTTTCAAACACCTGACCATTGTATGCTCGCAAATTTTGAAATGAAGTTGGACCAGCAACCTCATTGAGCAACAGGCGTAAGAAATAACACTCCCCTGCTTTTGGACTAATCGTGTAGATTCTCCCAATGCATGGTGCCTTCCATACATCATCATTTTCAGTACCTTCAACTTGTACCCCACGCATTCTTCTCATCCATTTCTTTGTCGATTTGTTCCAAGTGTAAAACTCAGGGACTTCTACGTATTTGAGACCTCTTGCAAAGTCATCCTCATGGCAGAGTTGAAAAAATGCTGTCAAAGTTGTGGCAGGCGGTGGACCTTGGGCTCGTTCCAGAGCAGTATCAGCTGAGAACATGACACGCTGCCCATTTTCAAGATGAACAGAAAGTTGTACAATTGGGGGGAAATGTTCATGGATGGGATGTTCCAATATCCTCCAGGCTGCCTCTGAACTGCCGACATACCTTGCATTCTGGAACTGCTGGATCTCATCCACAATGTGACTTTGTACTTGGCCTTGTTGGTTAGCTGCTCCATCAGTTCTTTGTAGTTCAAACACTGCTTGATCACATCCTTTATTCACGTATTTGAGGACATATTTGATGCTTTGGATCGAGCTGCAAATTTCTACGTTAATGTGAGCGTTGAACTGCTGAAGGAGGACCTTGTTGTACGGAACAATCCACTGGTTTGTTATTTCTTGATTAACATACCGACCATTTCTCTTCATCCTTATTGTACCAGTCTGGCCTCCATCTTCTGGTTTTCTTCGCCTGTACTTGGGGTAAGAGTCTTGGCCTTGCTTGGTACACTGAAGAAATTCTTTTGGGTATTTTTTGGAACATTTGTTGTCAATCATACATGGACAATTTGGATTAAATGGTCCACAAGGTCCATGCACCATATGTGCCATCACTTTAGCATGAAGATCAGGATCTTCCTCTTTGTCAGGGATCTCTGCAGATATGCAGAGATCCATTTTTTCTGGTAGAAGTTTGTCCTCTGGGGCCTGCCAGGTGAGGATGTGTGCATGCGGCAGTCCTCTTTTTTGATATTCAATACTGTACAGGAAAGCCCTCAACCTGCCAAATCCTCCCTTTTTAATAAATTCAAGTAACTTTTTTAGCTTCTGCCTGAAAACCCTGGCAACAATATCTGGACGATCCTGAGGGTCTTGCCCTTGAAGACAATTTTCTGTAATTTCTGTCCACTTTGGATTTGTTGTGAACGTGATGAAGAGGTCGGCTCGGCCCATTCGCCGAACATATGCCATGGCATCACTTTGACGCTCAAACATGTATCGAGGGCCTCCTGTATAAGTTGCCGGAAGTACAACTCGTTGACCAAACTGTTCTGGATTCCCATCCTCCCTAAGAATTGAATCTCTCAAGTTGCTATAATTGTCAGCTCTCAGGGTCTGTTGCTCACGCCTCAGGAACTGTAAACGTTCTGTTTCAATCTTGCAGTACACATCCACCAGCCATTGTTGAAATAGCCTTCGGTACCAGAGAAAATAGTTTCCAGGCCGAGTCATTAAATGGTACGAATAAAATTGCTGTTGGGTAACTTTTCGCCCATTGGATGCCTTCATGTAGATGTTGTAAGATGGAGAACCATAGGGGTACATTAACGGGTACATTAAAGTATCGTAGAGGGGATGTAGTTCGGAGATCCATTTTAATGTATCATTTCTAAAACGCAAGACAATATCCCGGTTAGCTGTTGGTTCATTCTCCATTAATATTCCAATCTCATACGTTGTTGTTGGAGCATTGAATCGCCGTGGATGCTCTTCTTGCGGCCTTCGGTCTTCCCTTATGACAACTTTATGTTCTACCAAGTGTTCTTCTTCAATCCTCTCCTTTGTTGTTTTCAGCTGACAAATAAAGCTGTTGTTCTCATGTAAAAATTCAGTCAGACTTTGGAGAATGTCTCTATTGAGTCTACTGTCACGTCCCCGATTATGTAGTTCCTCTTCCAGACTATCCAAGAAGTAGACTTGAATAAACTTTGCTGTTTCATCTTCAGGTGGTAAAAGACTCCCAATCTGGTGGCAAACCTGGCCTCGAATTCTAAAAGAAGGATTCCACCCATGTACTGCCGCAATTTTGTGACCAAATGATGTCATTGCAAAACAATTGTTATAACTGCGTAGATTTTGCAGAAAATCTTTAGAGATGGGACCATTGCCGGAGAGCAAATCTTGAAGCAACTGAGGCAGTGGTGGAAAGCTATCAAGCACAACTTTGCCAGAAGAACAACAACAACCAGGGGTTTCTCCTTTAAATTTTACAGCTGAGCAATGTTGACATACTTTGTCCATTTTTCCTATATCAGCTGGAGTGAGAGAGTCATTTTTGTTGTAGAGCAATCCTTTTCTATTGCAGTGTTCTATTTCATGGTGTCTCAAAGCAGTCATTCGTTGTCTAGCTGGCTCGTTTTCTGTCAATTGCTGGGGCAAAGTCATACTCTCTCTCCATGCAGCCTCTCGTTGTTGCCCTTGGTATAGGCGAAAGCTTCGTTGGGTTTCCGATTCATTCTGATGTCGTTGAGCCACTCTCAACTCACCTTGTGTACGTCTACTTACCTCATATAATTCATTCGATCGTAATATTGCTTCTCTTTCCAGTGCATATCTTTGCCTTTCTTGAATTTCATCTTGTGATGAATTTAACCGCCTTACAGCATGTCTAGTTATGTCAGCTTCACGTTGGGTTTCTCTTTCCAAATCTGACAGTCTTGCTCTCCTTTCTCTTTGACGTATCCTGTTAAGTTCTAGACGTCTTTCTCTATCTGAATTGTTTTCATTGGAGCGAATTGCAGCAACTCTTAGTCTATTAGCTTCCAATCTTTCCATTCTTTCTTCCTCACTTTCGTTTCTACTTCGTTTGGGTGGCATAATTTCGGTTTTAAACGGAATTGTTTAACGATATTAATGATTGTAAATTAATTAAGCGTAAAGGAAATGTATACTAACTGAAATGGACGAACTATAAATAATATTTCTGAATAGTACAATTATAAACAATTATATTGTACCTATTTACTATGCCTCCCCACGGGACAGAGTTAGACACCAGGGTCGTTTTTTAACGTGGAGAAAAGGTACAAAAATAAAAATTGTCTCAGTCGTGAAGGATTTCTCCTCCACCGAAAGAGAACAAGAAAATGAAGTGCAGCATCTGAAGAACAGATGGTATTTATTTGCTCCCCCACCGAGCAAATTAGGCACAAGGCCAATTTTTAATGTGAGGAGTGAAGGGAGGGGGGAAGGGAAAAAGGGGACCAGCTCCCGATAGGTGGGAAATGGGAGCTGGTTAAAGGTCAGGCATGTGGGGTTGCCCCCACATCTGGTCTTTGCTAGTCATAGCTTGCAGCATCTGAAGAACAGATGGTATTTATTTGCTCCCCCACTGAGCAAATTAGGCACAAGGCCGTTTTTAATGTGAGGTAAAAACCAGCTCCCCTAAAAGTAGGCAAAAAGGGGGCACTCTGGTTACCAAAAATAATAATTGTCCCAGTATAGAGGGTTTCCCCTCCATTGACTGGTACAAATTATCTGCACTTTGATCTTGACCAAAAGGAATGAATAAAAGCGACCTACGTGTGACTCATTACTTCCGGGTGTAAACGTCACAGTCTAAAAGTAATAATTTAAAAAAAAAGTAAATGTAAAATAAATGTAATACCAACTTAGGTTAACTAAGTAAACAGTACAATTAAAACAGTTCTATTAAAACAAATAATTACTAAGATCTAGGTAATTGTTAGTCTCATTGTTATGGTTTTAAAGAAAAAAATGTGTAAAAAAAAGTTCTGCTTTTGTGAGTACGTGTATTTCTTTTAAATTACATAACCTTTTTATTTTATTATTTATATCTCTTTTAAATTTATATATTTTGTTAGTAAACTGGAAGAAATTCAGTTGAATAAAACCTTGTTCGTGTTCTTTACGTTAAACTCATATTTTTATAAAAGGTTCATCCGGTTTAAAGAAAGCACTAAGTTTAAATAAGACTGGAAATAACTAATTCAATATATAAATAGAAAAATGAAATAAATATAAGCTTTAAGTCTTAAGATAGTAATAATCAAAATGTAATAAATTATTTGTAGTTCAAATCTATGATAAACAGGCTTTCGAAATAGGCTCGACCAGAAAGATTAAATTGGAACGAAATTATAATCTTCGTGCCATTTTCAAAACAACTCCACAAAAGTAACGATATCCTGCAGTTGGTTAAATGACAATGGTTGTAAGAAAAATGTAAAAGAAAATGCGCTTATCTGTTTATTTTGACCTGTTTTATTTAATTAAAAAAAATTGGCTATAACTGGAAGAGAGCGTTATGTTTTGGGGGTTGTTTAAAAAATAGAATGGAAATAAAGTTAGTTCCGTTTTAATTGTGTTTAATTGCGGCAAGCGCTAACAAAATCGAAAAATCACTGTTTATATTCGAAATGTTAACTTTTATAGGTTTACAGGTTTGCTGACAAGGCTGGGGGTGTTTAATACAATTATTTTACTAAATTGATTTTTTTCATTTAAAAATAAAATTATTTCTTTTTTAATAAAGTTTTATTTTAAAATATTTGTTTTTGTTTATTTATATAAAATTACGATAGTTGAATTGTATTCTTTCAATTATATTGGCAAGTAAAATATAAAAGATTAAAACGGAACGAAATTGAAATTTCCATTACATTTTCAATACAATCCCAAAACATAAAGCTTTGCTCGCCAATGAATTGTTTTGATAATATACGTAAAGTGAAATAAATCGAATATAAAATTAAATGAAAATATATTAAATAATTAAATGTTAAATAGATTTTGTAAATAGTACAGTTGAAATGATTAGAATATTTCCAATATGTAATAAGGTCGAGGTAATTAGTTAAAGAGATTTAATATAATGTGATATGCAAATGAGCATAAGTCATTCGATATGGGGGTGGTTTGTAGACTAGTATATAAAGAAATTAGGCATATATTCTTATGTCTCCTATAACAGAAACATCCTAAAATGGGTTCTAATGTTTCTCTACCAGGAGAGATCTACCCTCTTACCTCCTTTATATTTCGTTGATGATGGAGAGCTGTACACACAGACAGAAACACACGAACCCTATTACTTTATAAAAATATAGATGTGACGTCATTTGAGTAGTTTCCGAGATATTGGCATTTAAAATTTATAAAATATAGCACACACACACACACACACACATATATATATATATATATATATATATATATATATATATATATATATATATATATATGCATGCTATGGCTAATGAGAGAGGATAGAATCATGACGGACGCTCTCTACGCACACAACAGACAATAAAAAGCTAATACATGGCAGGATGATATCGCATCAGAACAGATAATACACCATATTCCCCCATGGAAAGATGGCGTCATGAGAAATGAACATATATTATACCGCACCTCTAAAAGAAAAAAAGTAATGGCTGTTTGGGGTAAGGATAGTGTAATATCTGTTTCGTTGCCATGAGACTATTCTCCCAGGCATTACCAGGTCATTTGGCAGACAGGTTAGTATCCATTTTGGTGTCATGGTAGCATTGTCTCAAGCTTTATCGCTTCCTTTTTTGGGGTGACTGGGTAGGTAGTATATGTTAACGTGATGTTGATGTTAAATGAACCTTCATCTTTATCGGGAGTCAACAGCATCGACAGCATTCCAGTCTGGTGTCTCATCACATGCATTGTTGCACAGCAAATGTGCAGTTTACGAAAACATTCGACAGTTGCATCATGCATACTTATATATTGATGTGAGCATTTGTGTGTGTGTGTGTATATATATACATATATATATATATATATATATATATATAGAGAGAGAGAGAGAGAGAGAGAGAGAAGGGGAGGATAAGTTAAGATAAAGAATAAAACTACATAGGAATATATATATATATATATATATATATATATATATATATATATATATATATATGGGATGCCTATGTTACATCTCAAGAGAAAGTGGGCACCCCTGTAAGGGTAGCTATGCATGTAATTGTGAGGCAAGGGTTGTACAATCGCTAACCGCACCTGTCCTGAATCAGCACTGCTTGATTCCAGTGGAAAAGAAGAGGCCCAGAACTGGAAACAATGCTGAGATAAGCGGAGAACATCATCTCGTATTTCTAAATGGTCACACATTTTAGTAACTTTAGGGATCTGAAGGAAATCGGTGTGTTAACGTGATTATGCAACGTGATTATGTCATAATGTATGTCATATATATATATATATATATATATATATATATATATATATATATATACTCTTTTAAATTTAAGGGATTCCGTTTATTGATATTTATATGAAAAACCTTTTTTTCTATTTATATAACTTTGTTGTATATGGGTCGTGGAATTGCATTCATCTGCAGAAGGTCTAGTTAATTTGATAATTAGAATAATATTCTTTTAAACATTCATTTTAATTAATTCCCTATTAGTTTTTTTTCGGTTTTCTTATGGGATGATCATCTTTAGTTAACTAATACGTGTAAGTATATGCATGCAGATATTCTACATGATTTATACTTACGTAATATTTGCATGAAAACCTCTTCTATATATATTTATGTATGTGTACGTATATATATATATGTATATATATATATATATATATATATATATATATATAAAACTACTTAATTTACTCACATAAAATTAATATACGAAATTATAAATTTATGCGTAAACTTTAAGTATTTACTTCAAAAGTGCTCAATACGTAGGTAGAGCTAATTAGTAAGTTATAAAATATATATGGCGATTAAGCTACACTGAATATTCCGCGTTTCATCCACTCTAGGACTCTTCAGACTTATGTGCGAATTTTGTGGTTATAAGCCTGAAGAGCGAATTTTGTGGTTATAAGCCTGAAGAGTCCTAGAGTGGATGAAACGCGGAATATTCAGTGTAGCTTAATCGCCATATATATTTTATAACTTACTATATATATATATATATATATATATATATATATATATATATATATATATGTTTTAAAAAATTTGCCTACCAAACTCATCTGTCAGTTTTGGTCTACAGACATGAAATTTAATATATAGGATATTTGAACCGATGTGAAACTTTATATTTCGGTTTCACCTCAAACACGGCACAGTGCTACTTCGATGTATGGGGTTACTATCTGGGACATAAATTGCAAGGACACTATGTAGGGAGTTGAGCAGCAAGATGTCTGTTTACTTTACACTTGAACTTCTGCATGTCAGTACAGTTGGAGAAGCAGTAATCAAGAAGTTGGCTGTCACAACAGTAGTGGGCCCCTGAGATGATGTTGAACCCATACTTGGTGTGCACCATCCCTAGGTGGAGGAGTTTATGAAGAGCCGCACTAAGTATGACCTTAACCTTTGATATTAACCTTAAAAATGTGAGTATATATACATAGGCTATGATCTTGATCTTGGAAAATGGTGTGCGCCATCTCTAAGTGGGGGACCAATATCATGTCAGGTTTGGTCATGATCGGTCCAATGGTGTGGGCTGTAGGAGAGTTACACACAGACACACACACACAGGCACACACACACACACACAAACACGGACACACAGACACGCCCACACACCCACAGAGACACACACACACAACACACGCACACAAACGCTTCTACTTTATATATAGATTTGAGGTAAATTTATATGGTCCAATCCTTTATTTTTATACAAAACTACGCAGACATTTCGAGATTTACTTTTTATACTTTGCACAGGTGTCTTGTATTGATTTAGTATCGATTATATCCATAATATACTCATACCATTGATTGAATTTGTCTTTCCTATACATCGCATCTGATTGCAATAATATTTTGGATGCTATTTCCTTCAAAACCTCTTTTGTTTGATTAAAATATTTTTTAATATAATTGAAAGAGTCGGAAATTTTGGTAATTATAATTTCAAAGAATTCCTCGCATAAAATGAGGAATTCTCTGATGTTTCTATTTACATATGTGCTATTCCTAACACCGTATAAAAAAGACCAGCAATCTCCAACCAGCACGTCCCCAAAATAAAGATGGCAGAAGTGGATACGGTTTGTGCAAATACAGAAAGGAACGGGAGACATTAAGCGTGAAACGAAATACGAAACATTATAGAAATATTTTATTGCAAAAGTTTAATTTAGTTTTAACGCTTCTTGTGTTTTTTTTTAATGAATTAAAATCTATTAAAATACATTAATCTTGAGCAACTTTTTTTCCAGAAAGATAAAAGGCTGAATTTTATCATATTCAAAACAGAATAATATAAAACTTTTTCTACTATTTTTATATTTAGAATTTAAAATTAAAAATTTCCCAAAACCACACCATTCACCGCCATCTTTGTCTCAATCGCTAAAAGATTAAAATAATTTTTTAAATGTTTTTGAACCAATTAATTTTTTTTTCTAAATAAGATTTTCGATGGTTTGCATAGCGAAATTAAAAAAGAAACAAAATTTATTGATAGTTTAAAATTAAGTATGGAGGCCTGGCGGCCCTGTCGGTGGGGCATTAGAATATGCCAACTGCCCCCCTGCAAAGAGTAAAAGTCCCTCAATGGGGAGTCCTGGATATGACCTTAAACTATATCCGATGGTGAGGCTCCAACTTGCGGCTTTGGGGAGTGTGGATCCACCCTTTAATTGCCATTGCTCCCAGGTCCACTCTGACCCGGAGTGGTAGTACCTATTAGGGTCCCAACTATGAGTTGAATAGAAACTGATTTGCAAAAGACAAATATATTCTATTAAAAAAATTTTCTTCAGAATAACTAGATTCGGCATTAAATAACCTGAAAATGGTTGATATGCCGTAAAACACCCAACCAAAGCCAAAAAAAAAACAACAAAAAAAAAAAAACGGAGTCCTGAAGGAGACTAAATAAACTATATTTAGCCATGTATTTATAACGTTTTATTTGACGATTAAGTGAAGGGTTTAATTCTTTTTTTATATATATTTGTTGCCTAGTATCACGCTTGGTCCACCATAAATGAATAAAGAAAACATTGCCGAAAGAAATTATCGTATTTTTAACAAAATGCGCAGTTATTTACCGATTTTTTTCTTTTTTGGTATCGATTCTTCAAAGTATTTTGTATTCAATTGTATATTAACAATATTGGGCTCACTAAAAGAAAATTATTAATCTATTTTTCAAGGATTTGAAATCAGTGATTTTTGTAAAAACATATTCAACGAATTTCAAAACACAAAAGATGAAAAGTAAAACACATTAAAAATTAGGATTTTCAACCTAAAAATCTGTTTTTTGTTTGATTGCTTTATCTACAATCCTTACCCCACAGTACAATATATTTTGCTTAGTTTAAGCATATTTGCACCCAAAAATAAAGAAGGGGGTGAAGGCAATATATATATATATATATATATATATATATATATCGATTATGACAAATCCTACACCATTATAAAGTTTATTCTTCACTTAATAATCGGTGAAAAATTCGTATTGATTGGATAATTACTTGAGTTTTTGGTAAATTTTTAAAGAGAAACTCCATCAAAAAATACTTATTTCTTCCTTTTGTTTTGGCCATGCCTAAACAAAAGTACGCGCTTACAAAAACGACCATGTGCGACCTCATGTAATAAATTTTACAAATAAGCACTCCAATTTCTTCAATGTACATTAGCATAAAGTATTTAAAAAAAAAAATTTTTTTTTTTTGTTTCGTGTAAACATTTATCAAAGTAAAACTCTCTATCAAACTCTTTTGCCCCCAAAAGTGGGAACGTTGGAAAATCTCCACTCTTATATAAAAGTCACTTTTTTTGTGTGTGTGAGAGAGAGAGAGAGAGAGAGAGAGAGAGAGAGAGAGAGAGAGAGAGAGAGAGAGAGAGACAGACAGACAGACAGACAGACAGAGATAGAGAGAGAGAGACAGACAGACAGAGATAGAGAGAGAGAGACAGAGACAGAGACAGGGAGAGAAAGAGAGATAGAGAGATAGAGAGAGACAGAGATAGAGAGAGAGACAGAGAGAGATAGAGATAGAGAGAGAGACAGATAGATAGAGAGACAGATAGATAGAGAGACAGAGCGATAGATATAGAGAGAGACAGAGAGAGATAGAGATAGATAGAGAGATAGAGAGATGGATAGAGAGAGAGAGAGAGAGAGAGAGAGTTCATTACAGATCCTGGAACGGCTGAGCCTATCTTTTGCAAATTTCACACAAAGGTAATTTATATTTCTGGCAGTGTTCTTTTTTTTTTTTGCGAATTAGTCTACCATGCATATTATTCCTTGTAATATATAGTACCTATTTACTATGCCTCCCCACGGGGCAGAGTTAGACACCAGGGTCGTTTTTTAACGTGGAGAAAAGGTACAAAAATAAAAAATTGTCTCAGTCGTGCAAGACTGATCCTCCACCGAAAGAGAACAATAAATGGAAGTGCAGCATCTGAAGAACAGATACTACACTCCTTGTAATATATAGTAATCAACAGAGGATTGATTCTATATTAATGCATACACAATTTGCATAAATTAAAATACTATGCATAAACGTATCGTACGATCGGGCAACGCCGAGCGTCTGGTTAGTTCTTAATAATAAAACAAATAAAAAAGTTTTCTTTGTTTTCATTAAAACTTGGAAGATCTTTTATTTTTTTTTTACACAAATGTGGATAACGTAACGTTAAAATCATGTTTAGCTCAGATTATTCGCCTCCTTGGCCGGGTGCCAATCTCTGACTGCCGGGCACCGGTACTAGATACCGGAAGTTACGTCACTAGAGGAAGTGACGTCATGAGATAGTTCATTAATCCCATGGAGGGGCGTCTCCAACACAATGCAAAGCAATGATATAAAAGAATATGTAGGACTAACCTGAATCACCCCTAAAAACCAAGAATTAGGGCGAAAAAAATAATACCATTCCCCAAGAAATAATAGTTTCTTAGCCCCTCTCTTTCTCTTTCTCAAAAAACGGACACAAACTAGGAACTGTTACCCAGAGTCCCTTATCATCTCCCTCTCCCTCCCTCCCTCTCGTCATCCTTAACCAATCCCTAACCAGCATGACAGGCGAGTAGGCAGTACACTCTTAGCCAAGAAACCAACGAGACGCATGTTGCCGGTGAACATTATTAACAAGAGGTGTACTCACTCCAAAATGCAAAAAGGCAAATAAAGTTCTTTCCTTTTAAAGGTTAACATTTGTATCATTTTTATTATTTCAACAACAACTAATGAAGACTAGTGCCAGCAAGTGTTACAAATATATGATCTTTTGTTGGTTTGGGCGCATCGAGAGGAACAATTCTTGGAGATGAAAATGCAGAAATGTGGAAAGTAGGAAGTTGTGCAATTCAAGAAAACCTGAATGCAAAGGAATAAATACGAATTCGAACTTAATCACTCCTTAAGATGTCAATCTTGGAGACTGAGAATTCTGACTTTCAGAAAATATCAGATATTTGACCAAAGAGAAAAAATAATAATTATTATTAGTAATAATATAAATGATATTAAATTATTACGGAAAACCTTTGAATGAGGAGACTATTGCACATGAGCTATAGTCATGAGCCGAGCATATAGAAACTCCTACAGTGGAAATACACAAAGAAACATAACATGGAATTAAAACAAACTGAAACTGTAATTATTAGTTAACCCCCACCCACACATGAAAAAGTGAGGATTGGCATCAACAACCAAACAGTTGAAGAGGGTCAAAGAAAATGGAAAGACTGAGAAGAGAAAGTACTAGCAAGACCTCTGCTGGAGAAGTGCAAAGAGGACTGGGACCTTGGGGAGGCTTATTTCCACCCTAATTTTAGTGAAAACCAATGATTGCTGCCAACAAGACTCAATGGCAAACGGCTGTTGCGATAACGCAAATTCTGTTGCAAACGTTATCGAAAGAGGTGAAGAGTAGTGGAAATCTGGGAAGACTTGTCGTCACTCAAACTCCAAAGGACATCACAAGTTGTTCTCAAAGTGAAATTTTTGATTGCTTGTGTGTCTACTCCTAGTGATTAAATAATAATAATAATAATGTTGATGTTGATGATGATGATGAAGAAGAAGAAAACACTAGCCAGCCCTCCACTGGATGAGAGCAAAGAGGGTTGGGATCTTGGAGGGGCTTATTCCCACCCAAATTCCATTGAAGATTAATAGTCACTGCCAACGAGAAATAAATGGTAAGCGGTTGTTTGTGATAATGCAAATCCAACTGTAGTGGAGAGTACTAGAAATCTGGGAAGACTTGCTGTCCCTCAGACTCCACAAACACCACAAGTTGTTCTTAAAGGGAAATCTTTGATGATCGCGTGTGAGTACATACTCCTAGTGAGTACAAAAATAAGAAGAAGAAGTAGAAGAAGAAGGTCAGTTAGCTATATTGGTTTGGTCCTAGTGATAGGAGTGACTCTTGGATGAGAAAGTGCAGAGGTTTTGAGATGAAATGCTGCAGGAATATGGCACAAAAAAAGATTGGATAAAAACCATTAATGAGGATTTGGAATAAAAGAACCATACTCTGCGATTGCAGTCTCGCAGAAAACATCAAACTCCTCATCAAGGGATATAAGTCTCACTGATACAAGTTGAAACGATAAAATTGTCACCCTAGAAAAAACGACATGATTCCATTTCGTTTAATGAAAACCGTTTTTTTGTAGACCATTTACTAGTTAGCCAGTTGTGTACAAATCCCAAAAGAAGCTTTCTATCGTATGTGAAAGTGACACATAGGAAATGCACCACTGCACAACTCATACTCTCTACCAATCCAAGTTATGACAACAGGACCATTGCTAGCACCCTCAATATGCAAATCTAGACAGTTCAATGCTTCGGGTCACAGTTATGTTCTTTTCATCATGCTACCTCACATCTTCGAAGTCGGCTCGAAAGCCAACACCGAAGTGTACCTTGATGTGTAGAAGAGTGTGGTGATCTCCACCGGCCCACAAGTCCAAAGAGACTCAGACTTGGCTTCAGAAGGAACACAAACTACAACTTTGTACTCTTCTCTCACTGCTCCCATCCTCGCCTCACTTGAACCTGCTGGACTACTTGTTTGGTCATATGTCGAGAACATCACCAACATAACCTCCCACAACACCAAAACCACCCTGATTACTGCCATCTGCCGAGTATTCACCAAGATTTCGCCAGCGCTTGTGGAAAAGACATGCTTGTAGTTCTGGACTCGTATCAAGGCAGTGATTGAGGCTGAAGGTGGTTACATTGAATAGATGTCAGCTCTACTACAAAATCAAGTTACCTGAATTGATTTTTTCGATAAAAGTTTTAAAATAAAGCTGTAGTGTTGTTTTCTTTAGGGCGACAACTTTATCGTTCCACCCTGTAACATGGATAAAATGAATAAAATGACGACGATTCTGGCGATGATGATGAGTATAAGGATAATGATGATGTGCAGTAACTGTGTGGTGGGTGTGTCTTGGGAAGTGTTCGATGTTTAAACAAGGGCACACACGCATGCACGTACACATACATAAAGTTTATCATTGTGCAACAGATAGCAAGTATTCGATAAGGTTGAAATTCACTGAAGCGACACCATTGTTCCTCTCCTCTTCGTATCTTCCCTGCCAAATTCAATTACACTTTATTTGACTTGCTTTACGTGCCAACAGTGTAAATCACATTTTTTGTAGACAAGTTTAGAAGGCGTTTCTCGTCACACAGATCACTATTTTGTTAAACGTGGACGGAGTTAGCAATTGATTACTTGTTATTCTTTGACAACACAAGAATGAATATTGGTTTTTCTTTTTTCTCATGTTCTCTTTTTTTTTTTTTTTTTTTTTTTTTGGAGGTGAGGATGATGTATTTTATTTATTTTCAACCATGACAAATAACACCCTACATGAGAGCTCATCTTTCAAACTCGTTAGCCTAAGAATGCTTCAAACTGCTTTTGGACCATATTGCATGAATCGAGCATCAGTTTTTGAGTGGCATAAGAGATTCAAGGAAAGCAGGGAGTCTGTGAGGGATCATGAGAGGTGTGGGAGCAGTAAGGAATTCTTTATTTGGCCAATTAACTCTGATGTTCTGAGTTAATTAGCCAAATAAAGAATTTCATGGGTAAGAACCGTCGTGTTTCTACAGAGACAATATATGCACAGTTTGATGTCATTGTAGGAACTGTATACACAATTATTCTCGAGGAACTGAAGATGCGAAAGATTTGCATTGAAGTTTGCTCAGAAAAGATCAGAAAGAAAGACGTTGTCATGATTAAGATTGGCATCAAGACAGTTCCTCGCCCTCCCTATAGTCCAGGCCTTGCTCCCTGTGACTTTTGGTTATTCTCTACGCTCAAGGAAAACCTTAGAGACTGCCGTTTTGAGATAATTGAGGAGATGAAAGAGGCTGTGATGAGTGTCACTGACATGCTCACACAACCGGACTTCCATGTGGCCTTCCATAAGTTGTTGAATTGTAGTCGGAGGAGATTACTTCGAAGAGGTCTAGAGTTTCATGTGTGTATTACCAATAAAAGTGCCCATACGAAAAAAGTCTGGAAACTTATTATACGCACCTCGTATTTCGATGGAAGTAATGTGGCCTGCAATTCCATAACATCTATTGAGAAGTCATTACTGAAGAGAAACCGTTATTTAATACACAGACCTGAACCCGTTATTCAAGAATTCTGTATTTTATGGGGTCTTAATTCAATTTCTGTGTTCCTGCCTCCTTTAAAATCGTCTCTTCTTTCCACTTAGGTAGCTCAAGAGATTGATCTCAGGACCTTGATCAAGTGGTATTCGCTTAAAAAATAATTTAACTAATGTTTTAATCAACTCGGCCAGATGTTGAGAATAATCATCAATTCAAGCTGAACCGCTGTGGGATTATACACGTTCGTCCCAAAAGAAAGAAAAAAAAAATAAATAAATAAAAAAATAAATAGAAAAAGAAAAAAATATCACGTCAGCTGAAAATTGAATTGATAAATTATCACTAACAAATATGACCTCTTTTTTTTTGTATGGTGCAACTTTTTTCTTACGCACACACACACATATATATATATATAAGTAACAAAAGTCCATATTCTAAATTTCAAAATGTTGACCATCTTAACGTTTATTTATTTAACTACGTTAAAATGCACAATTCTTCACAGCACCTGTTTCATAGCATAGAAACAGTCATGTAATTTATATATATATATATATATATATATATATATATATATTTATTTATTTATTTCTACAAGCAAAATTCTTTCTCTTATAATAAGCTCTACTCTCTATTGCGTATTGAGCTTTTTATTCGGTTGGGATTAAATTATCTATATATATAAATACTGGTAATTTGGATCTTCCTATCGGTAACCTTCTTAGTGGAGTATTAAACTGCCTTTTCTTAGAATTCTCAGAATCTGGTCCTTTCAAATTTAGACTGCTTCCAAACACAGAATATTTTAGATGCAATGACGACATTTTAATTTTTCTTCTTGAAAACACGCACATAGATAATATCAAAGATAAATTAGACTTAGTCGAAGTCCCCATAAAGTTCTCTTATGAAACAGAAAACAATCACTCATTACTTTTTCTAGACATACTTATTATAAAATCCAATAATAAACTGTCTTTGAAAGTTCACCACAAAACTACACACAAAAATAATTACATACATTTCTACTCACACCATAATAACAAAATAAAAACAGGTATGATAACTGATTTCTTCCTACGTGCATTTAGAATCTGCAGTCCAGAATATCTGAACAGAGAATTCAAATACCTCACAAACACTTTGAAAACTTTGCAATATCTCACATATTTTACATTAAATGCAGAGAAAAATGCACACAATTGTTTTCCAGGATAAATAAACAAAAATTATGTACACCAGAAAGTTTTCTCATAAACAGACATCTTCTTTTACCTACACATACTAATAATACAATAATTTGTAACATTCTAAACAAACTAGAAAGTCTCATCATACAAACCACATCCGACAAATAAACAAGAAAAACCTTATTCAGCTGAGTTTGAAAAATGCAATTCTTCGTCTCGTCAATAAATTTTGAAGGTTAATGTATTAAAAAAAAACTAAAAATATTACATTGATCATACTTACATTAAAAAAGTTATTAAACAGTTAGTGACAGTTCAAAATGATTAAGAAAGCACGGAAACGTGAAAAGGGGAGAAAAAGGATATGGTAAAAAAAAACCCCTCCAAAATGAGTCCAATGGTAATCCATTAGTAATCCATAAGGAATGGGGAAAATAGAATTATAGATGTTCAGGGTAAATTAAAGCTTCCAGAAAAAAAAAAACCCCATCAAGTCATGGAGAAGTTAAGTGCCAGTTTTTTTTTTATAAAAAGTAACTGATGAGGCAAATGGAAGTGCTGAAGTGAAAATTAAAAAAATAGCAATATATATATATATATATATATATATATATATATATATATATATATATATATACATACATATATATATATATATATATATATATATAAATTAGAGAATGGATAGAGAGAGAGGGGGGGGGAAGAGTGTGAGTTATAGTGTAGACACGTTGACCGGAAGTCAAGATCAGCTGATTTGATTGTGTGTGAGTCATGTGATCAGGTTAGCTGAATCGAGGAGATTTGGGTGGGACTTGGACGAGAGCGGCGGCTTCGCCGTTGTCTCCTCCCCTTCGCTGGGAGTGGGGACAAACGCTGACGTGGTAGAAATAAGACCTAGAAAAAGAAACAACACAGGCCAAATTCACTTTCCAATCTCCTGCGAACAAACTGGAAGGTGAATAAAAAAACTATAGAACCAATTTCTTGTCTTGGAGTGAAATAAATCTTCATCCCCGAAAACAGGAATCAAGTCTCCCTCCCAGACGAGAATTTCCAGATGGACCAACGAAATGGCAGAAGGTATGTTGAAGATACATGACATGTCACACACATATTCACACTTAACAGCATATGAACATATATAATAGAAAGACCACTAGACGATCACACACACAACAACATTAACTCTGGTAAGATAATTAAACACTCAATCTTTAATAAATAGACAATAAAACAAACGCTCATTTCATGATACGACAACGTAACATATATATATATATATAACTACTTCATTTACTCACATAAGCCTAATATATGAAAGTATAGATTTATGCGTAAACTTTAAGTATTTACTTCAAAAGTGCTCAATACATAGGTAGAGCTAGTTAGTAATTTATAAAATATATATGGCGATTAAGCTACATTGAATATTCTGCGTTTCATCCACTATAGGATTCGTCAGGCTTATGCGCGAATTCTGTGGTTGCTTCTTGTTTTTATATATGTTGAGGATTTCTAGTTAGCCAATCAGCTTTCTAGTATCCACCGCGCCCCTTCCTATCAGCCAATGGGCATGCATTTTATCGAACAAAGGATCTGTTTTAGAACTAGGTTAGTGGTTTAAGGTGGACGTTTTCCTTCCTTTTTTTTTTTTTATATATATATAAATATACCTATGTGTACACACACACATGCACATATATATACATATATATATATATATATATATATATATATATATTTATATATATACATATATGTGTGATCGTTTATGTATATTCATGTTTATTTAATTTATTTATTTGTTTGTTTTCTATTGTTATTGTTAGTTTTAAAGCTATTTTGTATCGCTATCCTAGAGTAAGTTTTAATTTGTGAACACAGTTGTTTTATATATATATATATATATATATATACCTGCCTCATGGTCGGGTCACCGGCGACTAAACAGGTTCCACCAGACTTGTTTGGCGAGGAGGGTAGCTAGTCTCCCTGAAGAATTAAAAACAAGACCTTCCAAAGGGCGAATGAACCCTTTTTCGGGGTCAATGGCCAACTAGCACCGTGTGTGTATGTATATGTGTGTTGGGGTAGAGAGGGCTCCCATAAGCCATGGTGAAGGCAACCTTTCTAGGAGAAGCAAATCTCTGATTTAAAAAACCATAAAGCAGGAGACCAGTACCTGCATTAAGCTGGTCTGCAGTTTAACTTGTTGCTGGCTATCTTGCTCTTTCTTGTTGATGGATCTCAACATTTTGAACTGAGAGAGAAACTTATCTGTACTACAAACCTAAGACTCTGTAACATCATCTGTGTATAGATACTCCCTCAGGCATTTGTCTATTAAAATGGTCCTGTGGCGATGAAAGTCATTTTTGGGCTCATGGACTTTTAAGTGTCTGAGGGAGTGGCATTCGTCTGATAAGACGCTGCAATCATCATCATTATATATATATATATTATATATACATATATTTATATATATATATGCATGTATGTGTGTGTATATATATATATATATATATATATATATATATATATATAAGCAAACAGTTAATAAAATATGTTAGAAAACACTTTGAAATGAGTTAAAAACATATTTAATCTGAAAAGGAAACACTAGATAAATGGATAGTCCTTAATCCGCGGAGTTTCGAAGAAATACTCACCTTCTCATCAGAGGGTAGGAATTAGCACAATGCGGAATCGGATTTTGCATGCAGAAGTATTTGATGAAACAACAAGTCAAAGATCTTACTTGAAAACAAAATAAGTTAAGCAGAGGGAATATGGTGAAGAAAAAGGTGATTACACATGAATGGATAGTCTGGTGGAAGATAAAAAATCCAGTGACGGTAAAATCCAAATGTAAAACTTCAAGAAAGTTAAAAGAATTTCCATTTGTACAAGTAAAATCCAAAGAAATCCCGTAATTGGAAGAAGATGGTCCATAATAATCCAAAGGCAGAAATCCATGGAATAATTCACAAACATGTGTACAAGGAAAAAAAATAATATTAATAAAAGAAAAATAAGATGTGCTTTTCACTCTACTTCCGACACATAACTATAAATAAAAAAGATCTAGGAAGAAAAAGGAGAGAGAGAAAAAAAAATGATAAAGTTAAATATAAAATAAAGGGAAACAAAAGTCAAAACGACCCAGACAGGAAATGTTAAAGGCGCGAAAATATATATAGGGCAAAATAATATAGGTCAACTGAAATGTACAGGTTATCACTTAAAAAATGTCAGCAAGAGTTATTAAACGGCACTAAAAGGAAAATAAAATAAAAAAGGAAAATAAAAATAAATAAATAAATATATAATAAATAAATAGAAAATAAAGAATAAATAAATAAATAAATAGAAAAATAAAATATAATAAAAAATAAAATATAATATATAATATAAAATATAAAATAAAATAAAATAAAATAAGAATAAAAAAAGAATAAAGATAAAAAATAAAAATTATTTAAGGGGAGAAGATGGCCGGTATCTGCAATTTCAGAAAAAAAAAAGTAAGTAAATTCATATAGTAAAATTTAAGTAAATATACATACAAGATATGAAAGTGTGGGTAGATTGATATATTAGATAGATAGGAAAGTTTAAAGAATAAAACAAAAAATGCAGATAAAAAACCGGCCATGCAAAGAAGAGATAAAGAATTAAGATAAAGGATTATTAAATTATAAAGTATTAAGAAGTATGCCGAAAAACGAAAAAGTTAAAGAAAAAATATTTTATATCTATATAAAAGGTAAAAGTAATAACTATGTAATTTCAAAATTGCCATAATTAAATTTGGACTTATGTTTACAGAAAGAGATCAGTTCATTTTTAAAATTTATTATATTGTTACTTTGAGGGGAAGTAATTATAGTTATAGCTTCGGTTGTACATAGGCGACATGACTTAGAGCCTGGAGTATAAGACTTAACTTTTTTATGATAGTCCATTTGATTGAGAAGCGGGTATTGTTAGAGTTAACTTCTTTTAATTAAAGTGGTTAGAGAAGTTCCTTGGTTATTATTAGAATTATGGTTGTCAAAAGAAGAAATGTGGTTTGATATTCTTTTCTTAATTAATCTTGAAGTAGCGCCGATATATGTATGTACTTTATTAAAAGCTCGAGGTAATTTGCTGATTTGTATTAGTTAAATAGTTTTAAATTTTGTTCATAGTGTTCAACAAATGGTGGGACAATTTCTGTATGGGGACTATTTTGGAGGGGATAATAAGTGTTGTTAGTGTTAGGATGGCTGTTAGGAGAAATATTATTATTCTCATTAATATTATTATTATTATTATTATTATTATTATTATTATTATTATTATCATCATCATTACTAGTTGTATGATTGTAAATGGAAGGGCTGCCCGAATGGTGTATTGGCTTAGTATATTGGATATACATATATATATATATATATATCGGGTGTGTGGGAGATGGAGGGGGATTTCATCAGTGTAGCTACACAACCCATTAGTTTTTGATTACGACTCTCTTTAATACTGTACATCATCTATATATATAAATCTCAAACGTCTGTTAGTATGTTTGTATGTCCGCCTAAAACTCTCGACAGACCCAACCAACATTGACAAATTTGGTATCATATTGAAGCTCTGTACATCATTATATATAAACAGAGAAATTACCCATAGAACACGTGAATTTCTTCAGCTGTTAGTGACAGTATGCATGCATACACACAAGCACACACATGCGCACACACACACACACATATATATATATATATATATATATATATATATATATATATATATAGAGAGAGAGAGAGAGAGAGAGAGAGAGAGAGAGAGAAAATAAAAAAGGAACAAACCGTATTATGTGTTCACCAACGTTTCGTCTTTATTTCGAGACTTCCTCATTCACCCAGAGGAAGTCTCGAAATAAAGACGAAACGTTGGTGAACACATAATACGGTTTGTTCCTTTTTTATTTTCTCTATTTTGTCGGAATACTATTTCCATTATTTTCATCATATATATATATGTATGTATGTGTATGCGTGTGTGCATTACTAACACACTAAAAATTATGTTTTTAACTCACAAAAGTGTCTATAAAAATAACTTGCTCAGTTTTCTAAGGTTTAGATAATTTTAACTTTCTTTTTATTGTACTCGCTTGTAGATCTGTTTTTGCCGAAGTCAGTTTCAAAGGAACGAAGCAAAATAAAAATATACGCATAATAAAAATGCCATCTCTTAGATTAACAGAAAAACGAAACGTTTTCTCCTATTAGATAGTCTGCTCAATATGAATAAAACGCGTGAAACAGGTGCAGTTGACTTCATAAAAGATTCAGTTTATTATATAAATGTGTGTGTGTGTGTGTGTGTGTGTGTGTGTGTGTGTGTGTGTGTGTGTGTGTGTGTGTGTGTGTGTGGAGTACTGCTGCCACATCTGGGCAGGAGCTGCTAAAAACAGTCTATCCTGCCTTGACAGAGTACAAAATAGACTTTGTTGTTTAGTGGGGGATGCATTTTTCTCTTCCCTGCAGCCTCTCTCCCACAGAAGAGACGTTGCAAACCTGTCTTTGTTTTATCGTTATTTCCATGGCAGATGTTCGTCTGAGCTCCAATCCCTCGTCCCCCCTTGCCAATCTTTCACGAGAAACACCCGTCTGGCTGAAACTACTGTCAATAATTTTCCCCACTCTTTATCTGTGCCTAAATCCAAATGTAGATTCCATGAGCAAAGCTTCTTTCTTAGAACTGCACGCCAGTGGAACCCTCTGCCGCTTGCCTGTTTCCCACCTGACTACAACTTGGACGTCTTCAAGTCCAACATAAACAAACTCCTGACAAACCGCCCCCTTAAGTAAGACACTCTATCAAAACCCCCAATACTAATAATTATTACAATATTATCTCATTGGTTACTGTACACACACTAACACTTATCCCTGAGTAGCCTTCGGGCCTTGATAAGTGGTGACCCCCATGTAAAAAAAAAGAGCGTGGACGCGCACATGACAGCTGTATTCAAATGGCCGAGCGAGGTGACGTCACGGCAAGGATAAAGGAAAAGATTATTATAAGAAGAGCATGTGTGCAGACCAAGGACCACGTTAGAGGGAGGACAGTGATAGACGTGTTACTCACATAGGTTTGGACAAGACACAAGATGTCATTCTAGAAAGTACCTGGAAATAAATGCTTGCTGTTTCAACGAAAAAGTGAGTCGACTTATTCCTTATCTTGGTTTCCTTACGACTGTCTGCATACAAAGTGTGGGTCTCGAGTGTGGACATGTAAAAACTACATATATATATATATATATATATATATAAATATATGCATATATATATATATATACATATATATATACATACATATATATATATACATATATATATATATACATATATATATATATGTATATATATATACATATACATATATATACATATATATATATATATATTTATATATATATAACTTTGTCCTTGTGTGTGCGTGAGTTTGTTCCCTATAGACTCTGAACGGCTAGGCCGATTGATATGAAATTCAAATAAATGTACTTTATGTGCCTGGCAGTGTTCTTAGATAGGTTTTGTATCAGAATGTCTTCGATAAGTATCGATAAGGAATAATCGAAAAATCTGATGATAGAAGAAACAGTCGATTAATATCTTATACAGCCTAATATCACAAGTGCATTTGAGAAATTTCAATTGTAATTCGTTTTTTATTCATCTGTTATGCATTCTGATAATATTTTTGCAAACTGCTTGCTGCGTTTGTGACACACAGGTGAAACGTAAAAGAATGACGGCACATAATGGCAGGTGCTTTTTTTATACACTTCACCTAAATATTTAAACTGAAGGTGGTCAACGGGGACATGGAAATTGCTGCTGGTTAAAATCAAGTTGGAGTATAATTTAATTATATATTTATACTAGCGGGGGTACCCGGCGTTGCCCGAGTGTTTGTTTCCGGGACGGGGGGGGGAGTTTTAAAAAATGTTATGGTATGTAAGTAGGAAGGATCAAACCCGGAG
This sequence comes from Euprymna scolopes, assembly GCF_053919585.1. Classification (NCBI taxonomy): domain Eukaryota; kingdom Metazoa; phylum Mollusca; class Cephalopoda; order Sepiida; family Sepiolidae; genus Euprymna; species Euprymna scolopes. The sequence continues at coordinate 4,352,870 of NC_136512.1, read as the reverse complement.
TCATGAGTAAAAGTAGGAAAATAAAGTGTGAAAAAAAACAAACATCTGCAACGTTAACAGGTCGGCCACCAAGAAAAGTCCATTCCAGTTGTTTAGGAAAAAAAAAAAAAAAACGACTACGGTTGGTCGGCGCGAACGTGAAAATATAATGTGAATTGTCCAGCACGCTAACCACTACGCCACAGAGCACTGCAGCTTAGTTTAGTTATTTTAAATAACTTCAGATGAAAGAACTACGAAGCCAAACCGGTGTTCTCTTCTCAACTGTTCCTTGTGAACGATCCCCAAACGGTGTTAAGTGGTGGCAGGGGGAGGAGGAATTTATTAGAGAGAAAATATTTTACCACTTCCATTGATCTTAACCGATTTTGGCCGTGACTTCTCAGCAGAAAAAGTATATAAATCTAAGATTATCGAGGAATTTGAGAAATAATAAGTCTATAACACACCTCAGATATTGTTCTGCCGTTTGTGCATATTATATTTGCATGAGATATCTTGATTTTTAATCCTATTAATGTAAAAATCAGACGGGAAAAAATTAGTTCATTTTAATTATATATTTATATATAAAGACATAAACATAAGGCAACTATTCGCCATTGTATGGAGTACTGTTGTCACATGTGGGCTAGTGCATCTGCTACTTCTCTCTCTCTCTCTTCTTGACAGGATTCAAAAGAGAGTCGCCAACCTGATAGGTACTGAACTGTCATCTAGGCTTCATGTTGCATCTCTCTGCCTGTTCTACAAGTACTTTAATGGTGAATGCTCTGACGAACTACAAACACTTGACGTGAACACCCCCGACAAGCCTGACAAGCAGCAAGATCCCACCCCTTCATAGTAGAGATGCCTAAATGTAAAAAGGCTTTCTACTCCAATAGTTTCTTCTCTTGAACTGCTAGACTTTAGAAATCCCTTCCGGGATTCTGCTTTTCCAACTGTACTGACATGCAGAAGTTCAGGTGTAGTGTTAACAGACATCTTGCTACTCATCTCCCTTCATAATACCCCTGCAATCTGTGTCCCTGATAATAGCCCCCTACTTCAAAGTGGCGCTCTGGGATGAAAATTGAATAATAAAAATAAAAATTAACAAAAAATAAGACCAAATTGAATAAAGTGTGATCTATTTGCGTTTTGTTGTGATAATGCATTTAATATGTTCTGTGCTCATTCAGGAAAGGGGAAATCCTTGAAGACTGAGGTAATTAACAAATGGGTGAATATAAAGTAAACGACATGAACTAAAATTATGTAAAACAGTGGTCGTTCATTCCTATTTCAATGACAAAAAAACATTAACTTTCGCTTCCATTATTTTGTCCTTTAGTCCTCGCATTCTGTGAGCGATGTTTCTGACAAAAGGAGAAAAATTGCTGTTTTTTAAGTTGGAATATATCCATCTAACACTTATCGATGGCTTTTTAAAAAATTTATTTACTTTAAAGTATGTTTTTATATATTTATCTTCTTACATCAAGTGGCTATACACCTTGTCTGGAGCAATATCCATAAAAAAATGAAGAAAACTAAAAACTAAAATTAAAAGAGAAAGAATATAGAAAAAAATGTTTAACTTAGAATCGACCGTGGAGTTTAAGGCGGGAAATAACGAGAATGGAAACTGATGTTGGCTGAAATAAAATATCACATATGAAATCTATCATATTCATTGCATTTCTCGCGCCATTATAACCGCGCCGTTATTTCCTGTTTGTTTTTTTGTACATTCAGCATTCATATAACACATTCACTTTCATGTGATTTATGAATAATCGTTGAAATTGTTATTGTGTATTTTAAAATAAATATTTATGGTCTTTCGCAGATATTTTTCTTTGAAACATAAGAATTATTTTAAAAGGATAATAGATTTTTTTTCGTGCACCCTGCTTTTGCAAGCCTAACCTTTAGGTAGAAAAAAAAACTTTAAACGAATCTATAATGTATTTTATTACAAAAAATATTTGCAAATCTTAAATAACTTGCACCTAGCTCTGAATGCGTATAGAAAAATTCTACATAGGCAGCACCTCAATGACCTTGAAAAGCAGATTCTACGGTCATACACTATCAATGAATAACAAAGCATATGCTATGGACACCTCACTCTCATTACACTGCTGGAAGTTAATCGAGGCAAACAGAACACCTTTAGTCGAATAGAAAATACTTAGGAAAGCAAGAATATGTAGTTTATTAACTTCACCCTGTTACCTATGTTTAATGGAGAAACATGAAATTATTAGTTTTAAGGACCGTGAAAAATTATTAAATGTAAAAGCAGAATCGGCTATAAGATTCAAACACTTTGGAGGCCACGCTTTAAATAAGATGCAAAAAAAAAAAACGAGTAGCGATCCCATCATACCAGTAATACTAAAAATCATAGCCTCTTACTCTCAACATCTTAATTAATTAATAAATGAACCAAAGGAAGAGTTGAAAGGATACAAAGTATTCCCGATACACCGCAAAATAACTATATTTACTAAAAACCGATACATCTCCAATTAATAAATAACAACATCCACCGAAAAGCTTTGAAGAATATGCTAGCATAAATAACATAACTAAATTAAGGAAGGAACCATCCTCTCGTTACCCCTCAACAATCTTAGACGATATACTGTTTAGAATTAAGCTAAACGAGCAGAAACACAATATGCCACCAAATGGATAAAGGTGAGTGCGCTTTGCATATTTAATAATTAAACACCTGAAAACGATTAACTAAATGAAAGGACATCATCTGCTAGGTTTCGAAACAGGTTTTGAACTCTGTCAAGCCAAGCAGCCAATTCTAGGAAAGAAGCTTTGTTATTAATGTTTTGCAGGGTGGGACCGTAGATTGAAGCTCAATCGAGCTGCTGCCATGAAAATAACGATAGATTAGAGATAGACCAACAACGTCTCTTCTTTGAGAAATAGACTGTAAAGAGGAGAAAAAGATATTACCCACTAGATTTCGAAGCTGGTTTTGAAATCTGTCAAACCAGGATAGTGTGTTATTTTATTAAAAAAAATTTTTTTGTTTACTTGCCTCCCCACGCTTGTAATTGGAATGTTAATATGTACATATGGGAAGTATTATCGTAAAGCAACGTGGCATGAGGAAACCAACAACATAATTGATTCCGAACAAGAAACCAACAACATAATTGATTCCGAACAAGAAACCAACAACATAACTGATTCCAAACAAGAAATAAACAACATAATTGATTCCGAACAAGAAATAAACAATATAATTGATTCCAAACAAGAAACCAACAACATAATTGATTCCGAACAAGAAACCAACAACATAATTGATTCCGAACAAGAAACCAACAACATAATTGATTCCGAACAAGAAACCAACAACATAATTGATTCCAAACAAGAAACCAACAACATAATTGATACCAAACAATAACTAAGTACTCTTACTAGATGGATTTAGCAAAGGAATACTCCAACAATATGCTATTATGTACTTGTTTGCAAGTATAAGGCCTGGAAAGCATATACACCTATAAAATATGTTTGTTGAAGCGTAAGAGGCAGACTTCAAAGCTGTATAAAAAGGAAGACCGTATAAATAAAAAGAAGACAGTATAAATCTCTAAACAAATGTTTTTTTTTATACTGTCCGCCTACTTTTAGCTCATACCAATTATAGACAAGACAAAGGTATATTTTTGTATACATACATTTATTTGCCGTGTAATAAGGAAACACAGTAATTGGGGAAGTGTTATATGCTCTTTATACCTATGTATTTCAAAGCCTAATGCTTCTCATCAGAAGAAGGTTTAAGGGATTAAAGTTGCCAATATTTCAACGCAACATCTAGGTATAATTGGGGGATATGAATGTGTCTGGTATATAGGGGTGTGATGGCTGTTAAAAATTTACCAACATCAGTTTAACAATTCCAGCAATATTGTCTACAAAGTCAAAGACAGAAAGTTTGACCCAAATTATATATTTTTTATCTATAGGTAGGGTTAAATCAAATTAAAATAAAAATCTTAAAATAAAGGGGGACTATCACCGGCAGGTGCAGTACAAACAGTGTAAACAACCTGTTGACATGCTTGTGATTTTCTCTGAATAAAAAGAACAAAATAAAATTTTTCTTTGTCAATATTTAAAGTTTTTTTTTAAGTATCACTTGTCGATGATATCAAACGATATTGATTATGCAAAATCCAATATCGACAATAATTAATGACTTCTATTCGATATTGGTAGCACTAATGATTTTCATTTATTCCTGTTCTGTGAATGGTATAGCAGTTATTTTTTGTTTTTTTTTTTATTGAGAAAAAGCACCATTGTATCACTGATATAGTAGCAATATATATATATATATATATATATATATATATATATATATATATGTGTGTGTGTGTGAGAGAGAGAGAGAGAGAGAAAGCGAGAGAGATTATGAAGACTGGTTTCTACTGTTGAAAGCAACCATTTTTTAAGTCGCCTGATAAGGACTTGTGCTTTTAACCGACCCTCTGTCCGAAACATTAGCATGTCAAGTAATAATTTGTTTATATTAATAAAATATATTATACTCTTCTTTTATTGAGCACTCTTATAAGTTCGTTAAATTCATTAGTTATCACTCTTAAATACCTATAATCTGAAGTATATATATATAGATATACATATATATATATACATATATATATATATATATATATATATATATATATAATATGTATGAGGAACATTCTAAAAGTAATGCCTCCTATTTTCATTCCGCCCGAATAGATCAGAAGGGACTACAAATTGAAATAATCCAAGTGGTTGAAAGGTATTAGACTATTTCATTTCTACATCTGACTAATCAGCAGTTTCTTTGGATTGTACCATATTTGTATTTAAAATATCGTTTTAACCCATACATTTCTGCATTATTATTTTCATGCAAATATGACTTCTTTCAAAATTTGTAGTTTTCAGTTTATGTGCAAACATGTAAAATTATAGCCTGCCTATGAATATCATTTTGCTAACTACTTTCCTCTGAGGATAAGAGTCATTCTTTGAAACTCCATGGAATAAGGGAAATTTTAATGACGTTATTTTCTGTTACTCAGTCTCCTTCACATTCAGCTCGCAAACATGATTTTGTCTTGGGATTTTTGATCGAACAGCCAGAATAATTCTACACACTGATATGCAGTTTTTAGGAGATATTTGTGCAGCACCCTATATATATATATATATATATAGTTAAATAGAATATATATATATATATATATAAGGGAAAATGTATGTATGTATGTATGTTCGCTTTTTCTGCATGTCAACAAAAAGCTTTTTTCAGAGAAGCGGTCGGTCGCTTCACAACTTTTTAAAACTTTTTATATGACATATAAATCGTAATATCTCACAGTTAACAATGAAGCTCGCCTGTCTATTTAATTTGCTCGATTTCGGGAAGATAAATATTCAACATTTGTCGCTCGCCACATGTGGGTTAGTCTTTTTCCTATAACATCTTGGGAAAATAAAAATGAAAAAAAAGCATTCCGCAGTAAATTAAATATTATCCCGCAGTCAAACTTGACCTCATTAACTCATTAAAACGGGCACCTGCCAAATCCGAGTAATTAAATAAATTCAAACGTGTTTCCGTTAGCAGCTCGCGGTGGGGCAATACTTAACGTCGCACTTTTTTTTCACACTTTAATTTACAACTTTGCCTCAACGGTTCGGGTTCGATCCTCATACTTACTTTTTTACCCCCCCCCACCTCCGGAGTTTCCACACACACCTCCAAACACCCGGGCAACGCCGGGTACCCCTCGCTAGTATATATATATATATATATATATATATATATATATATATAAGTTAAATTGTCTATGCGTCTGTCTCTGTGTGTACATTTCCCTAACAAATTTCCTATCAAATGACTGTTCACTTCACAGACTCGAAATTTGACATAAAGGATATTGAGATTTGGGAAAATCTTTTTACTCAGTTTTCGGCCAGAAATTTGTCTGTCAAGGGGTCAAAGTTCACCGATTTGACATTTGAAAACGCTACCAAATCCCTCCGCCAATTTTGGGGCTAAACACTTGAAATTTTAGATGTAGGTTCCTTGGATATGAAGCAAACTTTTTAACCTAGTTTGAGCTCAATACAATAAATGTTGAGGAGTATAAATTGGAGTGAAAGTTTTAAAAAAATTTACCTCTCAGCCAATTGTTGGTCTAAACATTTGAAATTTTACACAAAGTGTATTCAGACATAGGGCAAGCTTTTTAATCAGTTTTTGGCCGAAAATTTGGCCATCAAGGGGGTCAAAGTTAAAAAGATTTAACCTTTGCAGTCTCTAGCAAACTATACAGCAAATTTTGGGTCTAAACATTTGAAATTTTACATAAAGGGTATTCAGACATGCAGCAAGATTTTTAATCAGTTTTGGGGAGAATATTTGCCTGCCAAGAGGCTTAAGTTGAAAGAGTTGACCTTTGCAGACTTTACCAAACTCCCGTGTCAATTTTGGGTCTAAACACTTGAAATTTTAGATGTAGGTTACCTGGACACAAGTCAAACTTTTTAATATATATATATATATATATATATATATATATATATATATATATATATATATATATATATATATATGTACACATAAAGTTATGAACAGTACATAGGGCCCGAGCAAAGCTGGGCTTAGTATATATATATATATATATATATATATATATATATATATATATATATATATAACTTAATTTGTAATAAATTTAAATACTTTGATCAAAAAATATGCGAGTGTAGCAAGTTTAAGTATTTTCATCTGTCTCTTAAATTGTTAATGATTTCAAAGATGGCAGCGTATGTGATAATAATCTAACGACCAGGTAAAATTAACTTCAATTAAAATTTAAAAAAAAATGACTTAATTTGATTTCTTCATACACCTGTGCAGACAACTTGTCACCTACTTAATGAAAGTCAGCTCATTTGGACAAATTCTTAAGATCAAACGCACAGAAAACAAATTTTAAAAAATTATCACCTTTCAGAAAAAAAAATTTCCTCCGAACACAGCCATACTTTAACGCTTATAAATTGTTTTGCCTTTAACTGTAGTTGTATACGTTAATCTACATAAAATGAACTTTCAAATGTTACAAATATATCTCTTTCTGAATATTTTCATGATTCAATTTAGCTTTTGTACGTATTTGTAAATAAATATATAATATTGCTTTTAGAATACATTGCTCATAGAAAATATTGCATTCTCTCCATATTGAAACTCGGGCGTCGCCATTTTGTTCAAACGAACATCAACAAAGAATTAATATGTTTATTCTTTAGGTCATTCAATTCATACGTTTTAACGTATTGCAAAATTCTATCGAGAATTTAAACATTTCGGAAAGATTTATAGCGTAATATAACAATTTTACGATGAGATATTACTAATTAGAGTTTAACGCTGTACATTAAAATAATTTACGGTATTTTTCTGAAATGAAAAAGAAAAAAATGTTTAGGTCTCTTTAGAATTATTATTTACAAAGTCCTTATTCCACAGATTTTCAAAGAATTCTATTCTTGTTATTTTTCTCACCAGAGGACATAAAGAAATCAGCAAATTATATTTGTAAAAATAAAAGTGTTTCTCTCCTTATTTGCTCGGTTCCATTTATCTGGAGATCGACTTCTCTTTGGGCTACTGCACTGTCTGGAAAAAAAAACAATTTTCATTGTTTCAACTGTTTTGAAAGCTTTTCAATCGGATTATATGCATCGTCATACTAGATTTATTTTGGATTCTATTCTCTCTAAAGAACTATTTTCACATTTCGGATCAACTTGAGAGCATCTTCATGCAAGCTGAAATATTATGCGCGGTTTGTTTTTATTTTTATTTTTTTTCCACATATCCAACATTTTTTTACTTGTTTTTCTTGGCAATTTATGACTACAATAAATTGCAATCTCACTTAATGCCGTAATCAGCAAATTTTAGCATTGCTACAAATATAATTTGCTGATTTCTTTATGTCCTCTATTGAGAAGAATAGCAAGAATAGCATTCTTTGAAACTCGTCGGAATAAGAACTTTGTAAATTGGTGTTTTGGAGTATTCGGTCGAACAATAAATTTGATTGTAAATTTCAACTTCAAGTTTTAATTTCTTTCTCTTATACTCTCTATTACGTATTGAGCTTTTTTATTCGGTTGGGATTAAATTATCTATATATAAATACTGTTATTTATATTAGTTTGAAGTTTACCATTGCGTATATCAGGTAAAAACTACATTCTTTTGATTTCATTGTGTGTGTGTATATATATATATATATATATATATATATATATATATAAAGCTGAACGTGTGTGTGTGTGTGTGTGTGTGGTCACGAATAGGCTCCTATATGGTTGACTATTTTAAAAAAACAGATTACATATAAAGATAGAATATGTATCGAGGATCAGGAATGGGTGTGTTTGATCTAGCAGAACGGTGGTTCATAAAAATTGTGGGGTCTGCGTTCGCGCCTAGTCCCCAAAGTATGGAAATAAAAAATAAAAAATAAAAATTTACAAGGGATTTTTATATAGATGTACATAAGAATACTTTCATAAGTATGTTTCAACTTAAATAGGCATGGTATAATAAAATTGTGGGGTCTGCGTTTGCGCCTGTGCTTCATGGAAATATGGCACAAAGTTTAACAAAGACTTTTCATATCTATTTGCGTAAGAATACTTTGATAATTATGTTTCAGTTTGAAGAAATATGGTATAATATAATTATTGGGTGTTCGTTCGCACCTGATCTCCATAGAATGTAAATATATCACAAAGTTTAACAAGGTTTTTTAAAAGGGTGAGGGTCCACAATAACACCTTAGCTTTAATCTTAATTCACGTCAGCTTTTATTTATTTTTTTGAGTTGAATCATATTGTGTCGAATATATTCACCTCATAAATTCACGTTCTTATTAAAGTGAAAGCCCCCCCCAAAAAAAAAGGTCGAAACTTTAGACAATTGTCGACACAAATTTTGCATAACTATTTTTTCCTTCTCCACTGTCACGTGGCACTCTTTCGAAAATAGATAAATAATAAAAAATAAGAACGTTACTTGTTATCGTGTCAAAAGAATGAAAAAATCCTGCTCACGTAATTACGTGTCTTTTTAAAAACATTTACATAACCTTTTTATTTATATATCTGTTCAAGCATTTTTTTCAGTCTATTAGAAGGAATTCAGTTGATTACAACCCTTTCTGCGTGTTCTTTACATTACAATAGTACAACCCTGAATCCGACGGCGAAATACTACACCGTTCAATACTGTAAAACTGAATCGAAGCTATTCTGCGAAAAGGGTCCCATTTTCTTCTTATTCATATCGATTCTTTGCTTTAAAAAACTAAAGTAATTACGTGTTTACTTTTTTAATGTCCCATTTTGCTGTTTCGGATTATTTTACTAAAGTAAGTAAAGCTTCATTATTTTCCAAAACTGTTTTTATTTCTTTGTTTTTCGATATTTCGTCGATATTATTTAGTAAGAGTGTTTAGCAGAAAAGCCAACAAACAACTACCCGAAAAAATAAATATACACGAAATAAATGTTACCATAGTCAATAAAAGTTCAGTTCATGTTTTTTTTTTGTTTTGTTTTGAAATAGTTTTTAATGCTCTTTACTTGAAATAATTTCAGCGAACCGAAATTAAAACGAAATTTGAGGCGATAACTACTTATATGAATTTTTTATATAAACTACACATGCCATAATCGAATATTCCTCAAGCACAAGATAACGGAAAATGTTTATACTATTCCTTACGTTTATAAATATTCCTTACGTTGACGAAACTCTCTTAAATTATTAAGACAGAATGCTCAGGTGCCCCTCCTTCAAATTGAAAACTGGACTCTCCATTTCAAAGTCGCTGCCAGTTTGATTTTTTTTTTTTAAACCGGTTCGTGAATTAAAAAAATATATGTTTTACAAACTACTTAAAAATACAAACCAATGAACTTTTCTACCATAAAAGTAACTTTTATTGACTATGGTAACATTTATTTATTGTATATTTATATTATTATATATATATAACATTTTCTCTTTGTAAGGAAACATCATTTTGTTGGTCACTCTTGGCTACGAATGGAAACAAAGTTGATATAAAAAAATATATTTCCGCGAAAATTATCTTTACTTTCATCATATTTTGCTTAGGGTAAAATTTTTGGAGTATCAAAACCTATCTCTTTATAACCCCGTCCTTTTCATAACCTATCATACTTTCATCAATCACAGTCCATTTTTTGTAGGCTGTTTTTGAACCCAGTCAACGACGGGTACTTCTGCTAGTATATATATATATATATATATATATATATATATATATATATATATATATATATATATATATATATATATTGTAATCTGTAACAAAACTATCATAAATAAGTCGATGCAGATTCAGAAAACATATATCATCATGATAATAGTACGTAGGGGAATACAAAATTAAATGGTCCATGCTTGGTAGAATAGTTGTAATGGTTATATATTTACCCGGTCTTGTTTGGAAGAGTGGGATGACTTGCCAGGGAGAGGGGAAAATGCGAACTACCTCATAGTGATGATGCCTCTCCTAGGATGTCTGATCTGAAATGGAACACATATCAAGTCTGTTGCCCGGGCCGCTGGGAAAATGGTGGGATCCTTCTACCACTCCAGAAGATATCTCACTACTGATGCAATTCTCTATCTGTATAAAAGCTAAGTACGTCCAAGGATGGAGTACTGCTGCCACATTTGGGCTGGAGATGCTAAAAACAGCCTATCCTGCCTTGACAGAGTACAAAATAGACTTTGTGGCTTAGTGGGGGATGCCCTTTTCTCTTCCCTGCAACCTCTCTCCCACAGAAGAGACGTTGCGAGCCTGTCTTTGTTTTATCGTTATTTCCATGGCAAGTGCTCGTCCAAGCTCCAATCTCTGGTCCCCCTCGCCAATCTTTCACGATAAACACCTGTCAATAGTTTTCCCCACTCTTTATCTGTGCCTAAATCAAAACGTAGATTCAATGAACAAAGCTTCTTTCTGAGAAGTGCACGCCTGTGGAATTCTCTTCCGTTTGCCTGTTTCCCACCTGGCTACAACCTGGATGTCTTCAAGTCCAACATAAACAAATTTCTGATGAACCGCCCCCTTAAGTAAGACACTTTATCAAATCTCCAATACCAACTATTACTAGGATATTATCCCATTGATTATTGTACACACAATAACCCTTACCCCCGAGTGGCTTCCGGGTCTTGATAAGTGCTGATTCCCATGTAAAAAAAATAGGTAGATATAAACATATTAAATGCAGGAGATCCATATTATTATTATTATTATTATTATTATTATTATATAATAAAAGAGGCGCAGATTTTCCCCTCTGGACCGTAGGTTTACAACAACAAATACAACATACAAATTTATTACGTCTAAACCTTCGACCCCATCTTATCTAACTACACTATATTGTTTAATACACATTTATTCTTTATATCTAGACCCTACATTGCCTCCTAGGAGAGGCATCATCACTATTGCCCAAGTCTATAGACGAGGTAGTTCGTATTTTCCCCTCTCCCTGACAAGTCCTCCCGCTCTCCCAAACAAGACCGGGTAAATATATAACCATTACAACTATTTTGCCCTGACACCCTTATTAACTGGAATAAACACTCTTACAAATACAACTATCATGACACTTCACTATTCGAAAATAATAATTTCTCCCTAGTAACATTTCTTCCTATTCTTATTGGCTGTTACCTTGAATATCTATTATTCCGGAACATACAAAAACGAACACACCAGTCCTTATTCAAGATGGCTGCTCGATCTTCACACATTTACATAGATCATTTAATGTTTACATCTAATGAAAATACCGTCCCTTCGTTCTTAACCGTCCAAGTTTTCTTCCTTTAGTCATTTGACTTAATAAACAATATTGTCCAAACTTATGAGACGAAAATATGAACGAATCTCTGACGTAGGTCTTGGACATAGACCCCACCCCCACTCTAAGAAGGTTATAACTGGAATCTAATCCCCGACGATAAAAGTCATAATTTTTTTTTTCTGAAAGTTAATAAGAAAAGAATTAAACTTGTGGCATTTACAAGGGGGATCCATAAACTTGCGACGAATCTCTTCCTAAAAGAGTTTTCGCTTCTTTCTTGTCGGGGAAAGGGGGTTCTTTATTTATAACGTGTTTGCTTACTTTCGACGACCACGCATACGTGTCTACCCGCCTTCTTTGAATTGGTTAAAATAGAATAAAACCAAACCAGCGGGTAAGAAGGTTCGCGTCGTAACCTACGGGTTGAACGTTCGTGCCCATTCATCGGATCGTTTTTTTTTTCTCTCTTTTTAGGGGGGTGGGTGAATAACATTTACACAGTTATTTATCTGATTTCTTACGTTCACTGGGTTTTATTTTTCTGTTTTTATCTTATTTTTCAAAAATACTTTTCCATGCTTTTTGTTTGCGATAAACACGAATAACTTTTCGTGTTTTATCCGTTTTTCTCACTTATTTCTATTATCGAACTCACATAGTTTTATTTGTTTGTTTCTTTTATTTGTTTTATATTCCTTTTTATCTGGACAAGACTGGAGTTTAGGTGGAAAAATAACCTCGATCATGTAGTCACCGGTACGACGTTACCATGAAAACAATGTAAACAATTATTTTTATATAATTAAATAAGCAATACCTTTTTTTAAATGATAAACAACAGTAATATAAATAAAAATATTAAATTATCAGAACATATTAAAAAATTTAAACGATATAAATAGAACTTTTTAAATTTTTAAACTATGAAAACCTTTTTTTAGTTTAAGTTGATGGAATTTAGCATATAAACGTCTGGACTATTTCGATCATTCATGAAGAAAACATCGTTGACCCGATTGACCCCTCGACACACACGCAAACCATAGGTTTATGGTCCCATTTTTGAAATCGAAAAAAAAAAACAATAAAAACTGCGAAGAAGAAGACGATTGTGGATAATTTATTTAGATTTGTTCAAATAAAAGAAATGGATTTTCACGTATTATCATCGTTAAAGAACGACATGATCACAACAGAAGCCTCTTTGGGGCTTGTAATGAATGTGAGAAACTTCGATTCTTATACAAAGATTTAAAAAAGATGGATTTATTTGGAGATGTCCATCTTGTAGATCCGCCATTTCTATGAGGAAGGGCTCTTTCTTTTTTTTTTTAAATGCATAAAATTTTAATGGTAATATTTTGTTCGAACCTCGAATTACCGTATGCCAGAATAGAAATAGATGAGGCAGATTCTCATACAAAGATGACCTCAATCATCCCATCATGCTTGGTGGGATTGACGAAAAAAAAACCCAACAAACCAAAAGAAGTAAAAGTAGACGAGTCCTACTTCTTTAAACGCAAATATAACAGATGACGAGTCAAGAATATAACAGATGACGAGTCAAGAATATAACAGATGACGAGTCAAAAATATAACAGATGACGAGTCAAAAATATAACAGATGACGAGTCAAAAATATAACATATGACGAGTCAAAAATATAACAGATGACGAGTCAAGAATATAACAGATGACGAGTCAAAAATATAACAGATGACGAGTCAAAAATATAACAGATGACGAGTCAAAAATATAACAGATGACGAGTCAAAAATATAACAGATGACGAGTCAAAAATGATGTCTGGGTTTTCGGGGCCGTCGAACGTGGATCAAACTTGTGTAATATTTTTTGACAGCAGGGATCGGAACACGTTATTTCCGATAATTAATTCTTGGACCCTTCCAGGAACACGAATTTTATCCGATGGATGGGCAGCATATAAAGGTCTGGACCACCTCGATCAGGAAAAATGTGAACATGATGAACTTATTCATGAAGAAAACGTTGTTGACCTGAGGACTCCTCAATACATACGCAAACCATAGAAAGTTTATGGTCCCATAAAAAAAAAAATGAGAAAAGTTAGAAACAAGGAAAAAATATGATGGAATTCATATGGTGAAGAAGGGAAAAGGGAGAAGTCTTTCCCCATATAATAAAATGCATTTGTTACCAATATTTATTAAAAAGACCATTAAAATGTTTAAAATTATAAACAGTTCCATTTACATTGTTTAAAATTAAAATTGAAAAAAGGTTTGTGAGCAATATTTCTTTCAACATTATAAAAACTTTCTATTTCTATTGTCCAAAATTAAAATGTTCCATTTATATTGTTTATAATATAATAAAAACTCTGTGTATATTATTTAAAAAAATAATTGTTAATTATTTAAATAAAATGTTCTGTTAAAGCATGCACATATTTATGGTCACAATTTTTACATGAAAAATTATATTATTAAATATTCGAAAAACTACGCATTTGCGGAGAATTTTAATGCGATATTCGCTTGCAGCATACCCGAAAACCTTTAAAGTCGTCAAAGGAAAATTTTCAGATGGAAACCAAGTAAAAAATGACCATTTAAAATTATAAAAAAGTTCGGTACTTATGTATTTTTGTTACCGTGCTTTTTTTTTTTTACATAGGCATCACCACATTATCAAGGCCCAGAGGCCACTCAAGGATAAGAGTTAAAGAGTGTACAGTAGCAATTGGACAATATAGTAATCATTAGTAATGAAAATTTGGTAAATTTGATAACTTATATGGAACGGCTCATCAAGAACTTATTTACTTTAGACTTGAACACAACCATATTGTAGTCAGCCGGAAAGCAGGAAAACGGAAGACAATTCCACAGGCGTGCAGTTCTAAGAAAGAAGCTTTGTTCATGGAATCTACGTTTAGGTTTAGGCACAGATAAAGAGTGGGGGAAATTATTGCTGAAATGATAACATTATTATTATTATTATTATTATTATTATTATTATTTCGAAAGCCACTCTTAACATGGAGGGGAGGGAGGGTGTTTTGAAACTATTCTGTACTTCCGCCTAACAATTAAATAAAAAAGGTGCTTATGCACTTATTGAACCGTGCTATTCTAAAACGGTATTTCCAAGTGAAATTAAAACTTTACGATATCATTTTTTTTCATTAAACTATTAGGTGAAAGTACAGAATAGTTACAAAACACCTTCCTCTCCCCATGTTAAGAATAGCTTTCTAAATAATAACGTTATTATTTTAGGACGGTTCAATAAGTGCATAAGTACCGAAAGAAAAAGGTATTGTGAACCTTGAATTTAACCAGAAAAAAAACTATTTTAAAATAGCGCAGTAGCAAAAATACATAAGCACCTGTTCTATTTATATTGTTTAAAATTAAAAATTAAAAATACAAAAAGTTCTGCTTTTATTGTTTAAAGTTAAAAGTAAGGTTTATATTGTTTAAAATTATAAAAAGTTCTATTTATATTGTTTAAAATTATAAAAAGTTCTATTTATATTGTTTAAAACTTTTAAAAAATAAAATAGTTTAACATTAAAAAATGTTCTGTATATATTGTATCAAATAAATAAATATATAAAAGAGAGCTTGAATGCAGTCTAGACACTATCCTCGAGTGTCTATGGTAAGGATACTTTTCCTTACAGTAAACTAAATACTCAAAATCACTGAAATGACTAAATACTCAAAATCACATATATCTGAAGTCCAAATAAGATCTCTTTGGCATGGCTAACCCGCACTGGATTTTATGAGGAATGGTGCACCTTCTCCAATTACTGTTACCTAAAGTAACAGCACTAAAATGCATACCTAGATACACTGGGTCCATCTCTGTTTGCCGCCAGGCCACCTCAATTTATAAATGCAACACTTCCGTGCTACCTAACCAATGCAAAATAACAGTCGATCCAACTTTCTCCCACAGAAGAGACGTTGCGAGCCTATCCTTGTTTTATCGTTATTTCCATGGCAGGTGCTGGTCTGAACTCCAATCTCTGGTCCCCCCTTGCCAATCTTTCATGAAAAACACCCGTCTAGCTGAATCCACTGTGAAAAATTTCCCCCACTCTACATCTGTGCCTAAATCAAAACGTGGATTCCATGAACAAAGCTTCTTTCTTGGAACTGCACGCCTGTGGAACTCTGTTCTGTCTGCCTGCTTCCCACCTGACTACAACTTGGATGTCTTGAAGTCCAACGTTAACAAATTCCTAATGAACCGCCCCCTTAAGTAAACACTTCATCAAATCTCCACACTAACGTACTGTACTTGCAATAACCCTTATCCCTGAGTGGCTTCCGGGCCTTGATAAGTGGTGACCACCGTGTAAAAAAAAAAAAAAAAAAAAAAAGAAGCGTTTATTCTTTTTTAAAAATGTTGTTTTCATATTGTTTTCAGACTGTTAAAATAACTTCTGAAATACCATATCATTGTTTATATATTGTTGGCATAGTAGCATAACGGTGATTAGAGAGTTTGGTTTCTTTTATGTGACAGAGGGTTCGAGATTATTTTTCCACCTAAACTCCAGTCTTGCCTTTATTTGTTTTTGTTTTATTATCGAAATGAAAAGAAAAACCTTCATTTGCTTCGGGGTGTTTTCTTTTTCTTGGGGTGGGGGATTTTATTTTATATTTGTTTTTTCTTTCCTTAGAGTCATAAGTGACATAATTGCAACCAAATATTGCAGTAATTAATGAAAGAAATAACAAATGATAAATACATAGAAGTTTTGTTTCATTTTTGTTTCGCTTCCTCAGGATAGAATTCCATGTTTTAGTTCTATAAATAAATTTCTACTTCTTAATAAAACTTTGAGACGAACTATTTTTAATCACGGAGGCCCGTAAATAACTAGCCGGTATTAACACAGCTCAACGGCTAAATGAATGTTTTCTTTTCTCACCTGTGCGCAGCAGCAACAACAACAACGACCATACTATACTTTTTTTTGAGATGGGGGTCACGCTTCCACCAGGCAACGCCGGGTAGTGGGTACTGCCAGTATCATATAATAGTATCTAATGATAACCTACTAAACAAAAAGCAGGAAATAATCCAAAATTGTATGCATAAAGCCAAATATATTCTCTCCATCTAAATCAAGACTAAATAGCTCGAAGTACATAAATACTATAGGGAAACGGGAGAATAGGAACGTAAGAAGCCTTAATAATGTACTTAAACACAAGTATCACTGTAAAGGTTCTCAACCTTCAATTATCTCACTAGCCGGGGGATAGAAAATGGGAAAAATAGAAATAAATTAATAAATTCTAACATAAAAAAATAAACGAATAAAATATAAACATGTTATGGCTGATATTACTGACTTTCTGTGGGAGAATAACCAGATAAAAATGAATTATAAAAAACTGAACATAAAGAAAACTCAACAACAAAAAAGATCATAAAGAACATGGAGTAATTAACATACAGTTTAAAGCAGGATTATAAGAATACAAAAGCAATTATCCCTGATGTAAATACAATTAATTTTGCATATAAATTGGAGATATCTTCTAATTGGCATAAAATATACAAGTATTAGTTAAAAATATACTAATTGTTTATATATATATAATCTAAAGAAGCTTTGAGTAAAAAATATAACAATAAAAATAAAGAATGCGATTTAATATATACATATATACATATATATAATATTAACATACCGGACTGTTACCTTGTGATGTGAATTCATTATTCAAGCAAGTCTGATTGAAAACGACGGAGTTATTTTTTTCTGATTTTTCTGGATATCTTTTCAATTTGCCGAGAGGTATTTTTAATTTCAGCAGGCTTATTATATAGTATGGCGCCCAAAAGTTGTTGTTAGGCCATATTCTTCTCAAGCACTTTCTATCGGTGTATCTGATTATAGGAAAAGTAAATGAAAAGAAAACAACAACAATTGCTCCTGACGATAATCGGATGCATCAGGAGCAATTGTTGGTATCTTTTTCTTTTTTTTTTTCTTTGAGGAAAAAAAATTATAAATACACCAAGCCTCAAAGGAAAAGAAAAGAAAACAACAAAAACAACAATCGCTTCTGATGAAAGCGTTTGAGAAGAATATGGCTGAACAACAAATTTTGGGCGCCATTTTATATAATAAGCCTGCTGAAATTAAAAAGACTGCTCGGCAAATGGAAAAGATATCCAGAAATATTGGAAAAAAAACTTCGTCATGTTCAATAAGCCGTGCTTGAATAATGAATTGCTGCCAAAATATACAAATGCATATGGACTCTCTCGTCTATTTCGACATATGAAGTTTCGCCACAACAACTAAGCAGATGATTTGTTTATAGTGGTGAAGGCTTTGTGTAGAACCAATCACACTTTTTGAAACAACTGCTAATCCTTGTTGGTGCAGATGACTGCCGCAACACAAAGCACACAGGTTTTTGCATCAGAGTTACCTTCTCCTAGATGCATGTCTTAACTAAGACTGGGGGTGCATCGCTCACAGTGAATTAATGCGTCTACTGATACCAACCTGGAACTTTCTACGACTCGGCAAGATATATACAGCTTCCTAAATGGTCACCCAACTGGTACTGGCCAGGCTCAAGAATATTGTGATAAGTGTTTCAGTGTGAACAGGTATGGTATAATAAATTATGGGGTTTATCTATTTTATTTTTACTTTCATCATATTTTACTTTGGTTTTGATACCCCCAAATTCGAAGCTATCACTTTACAATCCTTCCTTTTCATAACCTATCATACTTTCATAAATCAGAGTCCATTTTCTGTAGGCTGTTTTTGAACCCAGTCAACGACGTGTACTTTTGCTAGTGTATATATATATATATATATATATATATATATATATATATATATATGCCAACGTGATGGTGCCGTATATATATATATATATATATATATATATATATATATATATATATATATATTTACATTAACATTATCTATATATTGTTACAATAAAAAATTATATCGCAGCTTTCTTTTTATCATGTAGGGTTTAAGCGTCCTAAATTATGCAATGATAAAATTAACTAATTTCTTAGTAAACGAATGTAAACTGTTGTCTGTACTCAACTATTAATAGAATACCAATGAACCAACGATACTTTCATTACATGAAAATATTTACAAAAGAAGCCGCGGCACCTTTTCCTTTAATTTAAAAGTAATTGATATGGTACAGTTTTTAAAAAACATTAACAGAACCAACAATATTTCCATTAGATGAAGACATTTATGATATAAGCTGCGACAACTATTTTCTTTTTAAACAGTACCTGTTACGGTAACGTTTGAAATAAATTGTCTTTACCATTAAAAAAAATATTTCGTCCTCGCTTTCTCCCTCGTTCTGTTTCTTATTTTATGTTTCTAAGAGACACACACACACACACACACACACACACACACACACACACACACACACATTAAAATTTATAAATTTATTTGTGTGAGAATTACAGCAGTCACCTACACCAAACCTCTTGGGTCAAAAAGCAGGATCCTTGAGAAATGGCCGATGTAATTGAAAGCACTTTTTTTTCGTCAAAAATATGAATTTTTGACCAATCAGTGCTCGATTTCAAAATCTTATTATTGTGAGCCTCAAAAGAGATATAAAAGGCAAAAAGAACGTCTCTTGTCAGAGAGGGACATCAGACATCAGCAGTGAATTCAGTAGCTGAAATGACAGCTTTTCTCTCACTTCAAAGAACATTGCTTGACTCTCACTTTCTCTCACTTCACCAGGACATGCAGTCAGACTCTTTCTCTCACGCTCTCAAATCTTCACCTTCTTCTCCCTTCCTTCTTTCATACAAACTGTCACTTTTGTGCACACGAAAAAAAGTAATTTCTTTTCTTTTAACGAAAATACACAAGAGTTTATTTTACGTTATTTATTTCGGGGACTTATGCACGTCACCAACACCCATTAATGTTTTGATTTAATTAAAAATATTGTTGTCCAAACTTATGAGATGCAAATATGAACGAATCACCTAATACAAGAGAGTTTTCTCCCTTTTCACAGTGAACTATTGTAAAACAGCACAAAAATAGACACCTTGCTGCTCAACTCAATACATGTCTCAAATAGTAGCCCCATACAAAAAACAAAAAAAAATATTTCTCGACTTTTTTGCTTATTTGGTCTTATTTTCCCTTGTTTTAGGGGTGCGTTTTGGATTCTATTTTTCTGCCTTTTTAAAATCATTTTCTACTACTGTGGATGCTTCGTTTGTTGACAGACTAAAAAATCAGAAAAACTATTTATTTTTATAAAACGCATTTTTACACTCCGAGCCAAAATTACACTCAGAAAAAAAATCCTCATTTTCATTAATTTCATAATTATTTGACTGCATTTACATCAGTTTCTTAAATTTTTTTGTCGGTCAATTAATGTACGACACTAAAGTAGAATTTTACCCTTTATTACATTGCCTACGGATAAACTTATTTGTTATATATTTGTTTTTTGTTTACTTCTCTTTTCACGACTTATTATCAACAATGCTCAGACATTAGCTTTTTTTTAGGTAATTTTTTACCTTAGCTCCACCTACAAAATTTGACGACTATGCTGAATAAGACAATTTTTTCAACTTTGGCGGAGATAAGTAGTTTTGGAGATATAATGATATGAATTATGCACTGTCATTCACTGTTTTATGCATACGGGATAAACATGTCTACTTCTCTCCACACGACACTGCCATCCCCCAATTTTTTTCCTGGTTTATAGTCTTTGCAGGTGGGTATGCAGACAACGAATATGAAGGTTAAATTTGGGGCAAATACTTTGACGATCCCCTCTCATAACATGGGTGTCTATTCCGAAAGCCATTCTTACCATAGTGAGGTCGGCTGTGTCTATTCCATACAACATTCTTAAAATGAGGAGGTTATGGGTGTCTATTTCGAAAGCTGTTCTTAATATTAGAACAGTGGGGATTGCCACCATCAACAACCGTAGTTTAATTTTTTATGTGGGGGGGGCATGTTTTCACCGGGCAACGCCGGTTAATGGGTCCTACTAGTATATATATATATATATATATATATATATATATATATATATATATATATATATAGATAGATAATAGGACAACAAGAGAATGAAATGAAGACACAAAACTATATATAGGTAGATATAGAATGGATCATTTATTGAATAATGGAATACAGGCAAAATTTGGGGGATAGAAGGGACTCTTTATGCCAGGGCATTTTGAAGCCTAATGCTTCTCATCAGACGAGTAGAGAAGGTTCTAGGTAGCATGGTGGGGATGCGGCGTCTAGCGTAAGGTTCGTTAGGGATGAAAAAGATTAAGAGGAATTATAGAGTGTTAGGGGAAGCTTTAATGAATTCTAAATAAATAAAGAGAAGCTTATTATATATAGTATGATATATAAGAATATAAATTGTCTTTAACGTAGTATTGAGATTAAGGGGTAAATGTGTTATGGTTGAATAGGGGGTGTATTGCTCTGTATAGATAGATAGAATTATCTCCCTCTCTTTCTCTCCACTGTAATCTGATAGGGTTTGTTATAAAATAAATTTCCAACTGTTGCAATGAGATATGGAAAAGAAACAAGATATCTGCTCTTCCCTGAATTTGCTTGCAGGATGGAAGCATTTTGTTTCTTCTTCTTCTTCTTCTTCTTCTTCTTCTTATTATTATTATTATTATTATTCCCCCCTCCTTCTGTTATTTCTCCCCCTCCTCCTCCTCTTCTTCTTTTATTATTATTTTTTTTAGTAGTAGTAGTAGTAGTAGTAATGAGATCATTATTATTATTTGTACTCACTAAGAGTTCTCACACATTAATAATCACAATAATAACAACAATATTAACAATAATAACAACAATAATAATAATAATAGTAATAACAATAATAATAATAGACTGACTGCTACATCCCTTCCCATCTCCCTCCCCTTCCCATCTCCCTCCCCTTTATATTTCCTTCCCCTTCTCATATCCCTCTCCATTTCCATCTCTCTTACCGTCCCCTTACCCGTATTCCTCTCCTACCCTTCACCTTCCATTGATAACATTATAGTGCCAGCCGATGCTGACACTACACTAAATAGTCAAAGAGTCAAGGATGGAAAGAGTCAAGGACAAGGAAGCATTTACCAGACCTCCAATGGATTAGTGCAGAGGGGACTGGAACGTTGGGGAGGCTTATTGCCACCCAAATTCCAGTGAAAACCAATGATCACCGTCAGTGAAAAATCAACAGCGATGGTCGCGATGGCACAAATTTATTTACAAAAGTTGTCGAAAGAGATGAGGATTACTAGAAATCTGGGAAGACCCAGACTCCCGGGAACACCAATGGTCTTTGTCAGTGAGCAACCTCTGATGATGACCTGTGTGAGAACTTCTAGTGAGTGAAATCATATCAATAATGAATAATAATAATAATAATAATAATAATAATAATAATAATAATAATAATAATAACAACAACACTAAGAGAATAGATTTGGACGCATTAGCAATAAATAAATTATTATAATAAAAATAATAATAATGAAGCAAGGGTATATTCTTGCTCCATGTGTAGAAAGAGCTCTGGTTGGTGGAAACTATAAAACACAACTCCCCTCCATGATAGGAAATACTGGTCTGACATCTAGTGGCGTTACCAAGTTCTAAAGTGCTTTCTAGCTTTGATTGGCAGTCACCTAAAGATGATGTCTCGATAAAAATACCGAGAAAGAAACTTCCACAAATACAACTTATTCTTATGACGAATAAAAGTGAATTGAATCTGGGGAGGACGGAATCTTTCATGAAGGACTCCGAGCCCTCTGGGTCAGAAGTTCAAACGGGCAGCACTTCTGTCACTAAAGTATCGAGTTTGCTCAAATCAAAGAAATCTGTCGGTGTGAAAAGAAAGTGGAACAAGGAGAAGCACAAGTTTGCAATAAAGTGTAAACTGAGAGCGGAATTGGATGGTCATACAAGAAGAATTGGAAAGATGACACCGAGGTACTGGGAAGAAGGACTTATGTTTGAAATGACTGGAAATAAGCTGATAAATCAGATAAGAACAACACTTAGAAAAGGATGACGTACGCCAGTAGAAATAGAATCAATCAAAAGGAGGATAGTAAACAGCCAATAGTAAACAGTGAATCAGCTGGAGGCATTGAAATCTGGCCCGAATTTGTGTCAAGTGAAAGTGTAAATTAAAGTAAGAGTTAAATAATAATAATAATAATAATAATAATAATAATAATAATAATAATAATAATAAATATTCGTCCAAACTCCTTCTTTCCAACTCCCGACTTCACCTGTAGTCTTCATCAACCGCTCTCACTGTCTTTCTGTCTCAGTTGTCAAAAAAAATAAAGACTACCCTGTAGTTCTCCCTTCATTCCTTTTCACGGCAGTCATTGTCCTCATATGCATATTAATAAATCGTCTATAAACAAATGTTTTACTTTTCTCTTTTTTTGATTTTGTCACCCGGCAGGATAGGAAGAAGTGCCGTCATGTATGAAAGTTACGGTTTTCATTACTCTCACCACTTGCGTTAGTTAAAAGAGATCAAGCGCCCCCCCCCCTTCCCACTGGAGCTAACACTTGATTCCGTTACGATTTAAATTTATTTTGTTACATCTTGGTTTTCCAGGGATTATTTCTAAGTATTTCTGAAGATTCATTTTTTTATTCAGTTGCTCCTATCACAACCGGTAACATGTTTATTTCTTTCATAGGCTATGTCGTTTTTAGATCATCTTTAGGTCCTGATATTTTGTTATCTTTTTCCGTTCAGTTCTATTAAAGCTAAAGTCATTTGGAACTGTGACATCGACAATGTGTGCAGTTCTTTCAAGTTTATTCCATATCAAAATGTCTGGCTTGATGGCCTTGTCATTTATGTATGTCTTTGTCATAGAACACTGTCATTTTTCCGTTTGATGTTATCGGTGGTGATCCATGTTCCCAGTTGTTTAACAATCTGTCAAGCTGCATCTCTCCACAGATCTTCCAATGAATGTATTTACATACTTTGTTGTGACGGACTGTAAAGACCATCTGCCAATAAAATCAGGCATCCAGATATTAGGTGATTTGACCTCTCAATCGCTGAGTGGCAAAACCTGTACTGGCACTTTGCTTGTAGGCCAGCCATTTTTTTAAAATCGATTTGTGAATAAGCCCTGATCTTAACTGGTTACAAAAGAGTCTTTGTTCATCAAATGAAATTCTCCCACTCTTGAACCATTGCAATGAAGCATCCCTGTCTATATACTCCTGGTTAAGATCCTGCAGGAACTTTCCTACTCTTTTGTGTGGTTCTCATCCTTGTTTTTGTCTCTCTCTCGATGTTTGTGTATTTCTTTCTTTTCTTTCTCGCAATCTCTGTTGCTGGTTCATCATATACCGCGGCAGTATTTTCCAGTATGACATCTTCAAAGCCAGTGTGGAAATGACATATGATAAATCAAATTTGATTATGGCAAAAGCTTCCAAGATTAAAAGGTATACTAACAGAATTTAGCAGTTTAATGACAAGTTATTTAAGACAAACCTGTCAAGGTTTTTTAGAAATCTGGAAGGAGGTGAAGCACATAATCCTCAAGCAGTGTCAAAGTACATGATCAAGTACGTGATCAAGTACATGGTCAAGAGAGACTTCTCACAAGGTTGATTCTGATTGGGTCAATAAATTAAGTGAAAGACTGGAATGGCATAAACAAGAGGATATCTACATTTCTGTTGAGGATTTAAGGAAACAAATAGAATTCATGCTCGGACCTGATTGCGATTTTTCACAGGAATCCACGAGAGGCTTGCTGTCTCTCTGGATGATTGTGTTAGATTGTGCCAGATACCAGATTAGCTTGTTGTAGGAAAGACTATTTTAATCATTAAAGATCAGATGTTGGAAATTATGGAACAATTGCTTGTTTGAACTTGGAACAATGGAAGACATTGACATTTGATATTTAGTACCAAAGTCTATGACCATCTTGACGTAAATGGTTCTCTACCAGTGGATCAAAAGAACGAGAGGAAAAGGTGTTTAGGAACAAAAGCCCAACTATCGATTGATGAATGTATTTTGAAAAACTGCAAAAAGAGAGAAACAAACGAATGTAGCTTAGATTACAAGAAAGCTTATGATATGGTGTCGCATTCGTGGGTACTCAGGATGGTGAAAATGGTAGGGGTAGCTGGAAATATAATTGAGTTCATAGGAAAAAATATGAGCAGTTGGAAAACCAACATTTTTTTCAGATGGGGAATTATCATAAGCTTTCAATATCAAACGCGGTTTCTGTTCGTTATAGCACTCACACCATTCATACATGAACTAAGAGCGACAAAGATGGTATACCAACTGGAGAAGAATGAACCAAAGATCAGCCACATGTTATTTATGGACGATCTGAAATTGTTTGGCAAAACAGAAAATGAAATTGACTTTCCAGTTCAAACTATTCAGCAGTGAAGTGAAAATATAAATATGGAGTTTGGAATTTACAAATGTGCAGTTGTTAGTCTTAAACGAGGAAGAGAGCTGTCATGAAGGTATCATTTTGCCAACTGGTAAAAGATTAGAAGATCCTGATGCAAAAGACAGATTATTAAAAAGCTTATGATATGGTGCCGTATTTGTGGGTACTCAAGACGTTAGAAATGGTAGGGTGGCTGAAAATATAATCATAAGGAAAAGTATGAGCAATTGGAAAACCACATTTTTTCACATGAGACGGAGTATCTTCCGTGGAGATTCCTCTTCACCACTTCTATTTGTGATAGCACTCACACCATTGACACATGTACTAAGAAAGAAAAAGTTGGGATATCAACTGAGGAAGAATGGACCTAAGACTAGCCACATGTTATTTATGGACAATCCTTGCTTTGATGTAGTTGGTTTTAATCACTTATTTTGTGTGGCTGTTTATTATTTACTAACTAATAGTAG
>NC_136512.1:4274414-4321914 GCF_053919585.1 Euprymna scolopes | reverse complement strand
CATGGTTAAATTCTTTCTCCTTTTTACCTCCTTTACGATCTTTTGATCTATATATAGCAGGTCATGTGTTTCTCTTTCTCCTTTTTGGGATCCTTTCTGCTCCTCGGGGATGAGTCCACGGTTATTCAGAGAGTGGTAGATTTGTTCCCTCAGTTGTGCTGTCAGTATCTTCCACATAGTTGGTAAGCACGTGATTGGCCTATAGTTGCTAGGGACGGTTTCGAGCGATGGCGGGTCGCTGGACCAATTATTATGATTAGAAAAATAAACAATTAGATTGGGAAAAAGTGTTTGACAGCTGAAATAATAATAATGCTACAAAAGGAATGTGAAAATAGAAAATAGATGTAAACATGATTTTTGGTTTGTATAAACCAATAACTAGATTGATCTTACATCAGCTGTTGGTTTGAGACACGTAATGAAATGTAGATTTGGTGAGATTCTAGTCAGTTGTTAGCTGGATACCAGAGAGAGCAGACAACTCAAAGGGGGAGTTGATCTCTCCATGATGTAGGGAGCAGCGTTTCCTCAGGCAGCCAAGATATAAAGACGTTGTAATCGTTGAAGATGTCAGTTGAGATCATGAAAATGAATGTTCATAAATGATCCAGGTATGTGTTATGTTATTTACATCTGTTAAAAAGAACTGTTTGTCTACAACTGTTTTGATACGTCCACGTCAATCGTTTCCTGTTAGAACTGTTGCAGAAATGTTAAAATATACACACTTGACGATCAACTAAATGATACGACGTATATACATACACGCATTTACACGTACATGAATATACAGATAAAATATAAAACCCATTATTCAACATATACGTCTTTATGGAACATATTCATATGCACACACAATGTAGCAGATGTACCAGGATTAGCGTCCATAGAACTTCCAACATGCGAAAAACTGAAGCTAATAAACATGCGTGTGGACACCTTTAAAAAGTGTTTAAATACATCTATCCGTTCTATTGAACAATTTACGTCACAATACCCGAAACAGTTTGATAAGATTGAAAATTTTAGCAGGACAACCAAACTCTTACCAAAGAAAGATGCAGAACATTTTATCGACAAATTGAAGGGGGAAATTTACAGGCTCCTTGAGGAAAATGTGTTTCAAAAAATTAAGGAACACACAGACTGGTGCTCCAGTTTGGCATACAGCACAAAGAAAGACGGATTTCTCCGAATATGCATGGACCCACAGAAACTCAACGCCAGCCTCAAAAGATGTCTACACAAAATACCGTAATGGAAGAGTTATACCCAGCCTTTGCAAAAGCTAAGATGTTCAGTAAACTTGATGCAAAGGCAGGATACTGGTTGATTACCAAATGAGGAATCACAGCTATTGAAAACCTGCAGGAGACCATTTGGACGATTTTACAGAAAGTGTCTACCATTTGGTCTCAATGTCCCAGAAGATATCTTCCAAGCAAAAATGGACCAAATCCTAGAAGGCCTAGATGGTGTGGTCAGCATAACCAACGATGTAGCCATTATTTGGACAAAACAATGAGGACATGATAAAACTTGCACAACCTCATGGCTCGAGCAGCCAAAACTGGACTTGTATTCAACAGCAAGAAGTGTTTCATAAATTAGACCAGACCTGGATAAGGTGCATAATATCAAGCAAATACCAAAACCACAAAACAAAGGGGAACTACAACGATTTATAGGTATACTAAATTACCTTTCCCTATACATTCCAAACTTTGTGGAAAAGACTCACCGTCATTAGAATGACTTTTCTACGTACTATGTAGATATAAACACTTTTAAAAAAGCCTTTACGCACACGTTTACATATGTAAATTAGTTATGTGCATATGTTTATATATTTGCATGCAAATGATTCACCCTTAAACTAATTAACTGATCATCAAGAATTTGGGAACATGATTACTAGTAATGCGGTTTCAATTATTTTAATTCAACGAACAAATTTGATTTATCCTTTCTTCTTTTTACATAATTTAATTTTGAAAAATGAGTTTCAAGTCAAAGGTGTTGATTTCAATTTTGTGGTTAGTTTGGCTCTTGATGTGACCATTTGACTATGATGTTGCAACACACACACATACATTCAATTCTGATTTACATATATATATATATATATATATATATATATATATATCTATATATATATATATACTAGCTAGATGCCTGGCGTTGCCCAGTCGTACAGTATGTTTAAACATGATATTTTAATTTGCATATGTACTATTGAATATTATATATTAGGAGGAATAATTCGCAAAAAATTCGTAAATAATAAAAATAATAATGATAATGTTGTTCATTAAATTCTGTCTGTGATTTTTTACAATATCACATCAGCTGATATTTGGCCTTGACGATCTTCAAAATAGTCTTTCTTCTCTTACAGATAAAAAAAAATGAGAATTTTTGCAGGGGAATATCCGACGTTATACCGGCCAAGTGGTGTAACGTAAAATATTCCCCTGTAAAAATTATTTTTTATTCATAAGAGAAGAAATACTATTTTTTATGATAAGACTTTTTCGATTATCAAATGAATTTCTGCACAAAACATATCAAAGAACACTGCCAGACATATACATTACCTTTATGTGAAATGGAAAAGATAGGCTCAACCGTTTCGGAATATATGAGGAAGGAACTCACACATACAAAGTAACTTTTATATAACAGTATATATATATATATATTATTTACTTTGATTACTATTATATAAAACAGTTATCGACAGACACATGTTTCTCTGTATCTATGGCTCATCAGCAGGGCCAATTATACTGAGGCTCGATACCAGAACTATAACATCTATGAGCGTGTGTGTATACCAATCTGCTACTGAACCCCAGGTGAAATTACATGTTATTTTTATTACTTTACAATTATGTTTGTTGTTTTATTAAATTCGGTTTTGAGTTTTTCTCCACTGGGAGGTAGCAAGAGTACTTGTCTCCTTTTTGAAATAAAAAGTCGACCCGGATTTTTGGACGTTTACATATATATATATATATATATATATATATATATATATACACATTGTTACTTAATAAACTTTAAACAAAAATTATATTGACAATATATATATATATACATTGTTACTTAATAAACTTTAAACAAATTATATTGACAATATATTTAATTTAATTTATTTGGAATTATTGTTTCCAACATTGACCTTTTTAAAAACTAGTTATTTGCCCCTAGAAACTTCTAAAAAAAAAGTAAACATACAAAAATCTCTCACCAAATAAAATAATTTGGTAATCTCAATAAGTTTCTAGCTGTAAAAATAATTCTGTGTAGATAATAAAATATTTCGCTTTTATTGTTTTTTTTAAATATTCAAACAAAAAAACACATTTATGAAAAAAATGAAAAGATTTTATTTCTTTGTTTTTATTATTCTTTAAATAGCTATACAGAAATCAGTAAATTTTTACGACGTTACCCAGCATCGTTTAACACCTAAAAAGAATGAAGATCTACTGCCTCCCTTAATGTTCCAAAATTTACACTTTCTTCTTTTTTCAAGTTCATCTCATCGATTACAAACTTAACTTTCTAATTAAAAACAAGGTAATTTTTTACGACGTGACCCAGCGTCGTTTAATCCCTAAGAAAAATGAAAATGTACTTTTTTTTGGCCTAATACGTTTAAACAGCCTTTATAAATAATATAAAAGAAGAAATTTTGAAAAAAAAAAAGATTAACATTTTAGAGAGAGGATCACCTTTCTATATAAATTAAGCATAAAATGAGCACCTACTTTTTGGCCACCAAGCGTTCAACGAGACATGTCACCTCTTGCATTTTTTCAAGTTTAGCGGTTGAGGAGGTGCAAAATATGACAAATACAATTTTTTTATGGCGGGGGATTACATTTGAAACATAAAATAACGGTAAATTTAATTAACTTTTATGAGACCCTGTACTTTCACCTAACAATTTCATAAACAAAACAAACCCCAAAATATTACAAATTCAATTTTAGAAACATAAAATGACGAAAAATTTCATTCATTTGGTTTTGGAATTAATTTTTGGTAGATCTTCATTTTCCTTAGGGGTTAAACGACGCTGTGTCACGTAAAAGATTACTACAGAATCTTTAACTGCTTCGAATTCAAACTTAAGTTTGAATTCGAAGTACACATTTTTAAAAATAAAAAGGCTCCCCCCTCAAATAAAGCAAATGGACAACGACCCCTCCCCTAAAAACTAAAGCAAATCAAAAATTTCCTTTATTTACAAAATAAAAAGCAAGTGAAAAAGTGCCCTTACCAAAAATAAAAAACAAACGCACGCGTTAATGACTACCTACTTGACTAATTTTTTTTTTTTTACTTTGCAATCGCACAGGCATTCGCTGCTTTTTTTTTTAAACAAAAGTTGTAATGATTTATTTTTATTTATTTATTTTTTTAAGGGAGAAATTTTCTTTCCAGCGCTCAATATCACGAGAATAGTGTCTTCTCTCTGTATCCCTTCTGCGGAAATATCTGGTGGAGAGGGTATCTTTTTGGTGGGCGATTACATTTACATGTTTTTATCCGATCTTTTATTTTTGAAATTGATGTGGGGGTATCCACGTTGCCCATGATGAAAATGATTAGTATAGCATCGTATTTAGTATAATTAATTAAGCTCAATAAAAATGAATTTTCACTATTATATATATGTAATATATGAGCATATTTATATACATAGATATTATATATATCATATATTAACTATTATATATTATATATATCATATACCATATATATTATATATATCATATATATATCATATATTATATATATCATATATCATATATTATACATATCATATATTATATATATCATATATCATATATTATACATATCATATATGTTATATGTTAGTAGCAGAGCGCCTGGCGTTGGCTGGTCATAAGATACACCTAAAAGTGATATTTGCAGATTTTGTATTCGCATTTATTATTAGAGAGTTAATTCTTTATTAGTTCTTATATTGTGATTTCCAAATTAAAAAAATATATATATGACTTGGGTTACATCAGCTAGAATCGAAACTAAAACATTTAGCGATATTATCTTTATCGTTACTATTTGAGCTATCCTCAGACGGATTAGAAGTACTTTTTTTAAAATGAACCGACTTTAATGTATAGACCCACATTCGTGCATATGTCGACTTATGCTTGCCAAGTACGATTTTTAAAAAAATGTTGACCTCTTAGCAGCTATTTTTACCGTGTAAAAATCTATAAAAGAATGGTCCACAAAAAAATGCACTTATTTGATTCGCCTCATGCTGCTCTGCGCCTTTGCATATCAGAGGAGATGCACTTTGACGAAAAAAAATGGGGACAGACTGACGGACCAAGTGAGGTTCAAAAATTGAATTATAATTATGTAAATATTTGGGTGTGGACACTGGAAGAGCATCATTTTTTTTATACGGAGGATGTATACTAATATAGAAAACCGTCTCTCCATCATCTATGTTGCTAAGCAAACTAATGCTGATGATGAATTTTTCACAGGTCATTTCCTTTTCAACATGGCTGCACTGGTCATCACGATGGTTTGAAGCACACGACGGTAAAGGTCAAGTTGTTTATCACGCATTCTAATACGAAGCCAACGTCATTGTCATTCCGTTCTCATCTGTTCCTTTATTGTCCTCGAGCTACCTGTCACCTCGAAGCCAATCTGCACATGTCAGTTCAATGTGCCATTGTCTTCGTAAGGTTGCGCTATTGTCAAACGAATCGACGTAACACTAGCTGTAAGCAGGAATTATAGCCTTGAACCATATCACTAGTATAACAGCTATAAAATATGTACAACAGAAAATAAAACAGGACTTTATAAAATTTTATTGCAGTCTATGAGCTCAACGTTATACGAGCAGTTGCTCTATTGAGAGACAAAAGTAAAATGTTTTATCATCTCTGTATATTTTTTAACTAGCAAGTACCAAGTTTATCGAATCTTCTTTTTTATTTACGTCATTTATTTATTTGGGTTTCTCAAATCTTCTTTTTGTTTATTTGTATTTCTCAATTTTTATTCTCTTAATTATGTCATTTATTTTTTGGGGTGGACGGGGGGGGTCCCAAATCTTCTTTTTGTTTACTTGTTTCACTTGTATTTCTCAAATTTTTCTTCTTTATTTATGTCATTTATTTATTTGGGTTCCACAAATCTCTTTGTTTATTTGTACTTCTCGATTTTTCTTTATCTATGTCATTTATTTATTTGAGTTTCTGAAATCTTCTTGTTTATTTGTATTTCTCAAGTTTTCTTCTTTATTTATGTCATTTATTTATTTGAGTTTCTCAATTTTATTCTTCTTCGTTTATATCATTTATTACTTTATTTAGTTACATCACACTTTATGATACTACATACATCTCTATAGATAGGTGGTTTGGTTTGCACGGTACCCAAGATGGCTAACCTGTGACTATGTGAGGATGGAATTTCTTTTCCCCAAACAAACGCACCAGGTTTATCATGTACAAAATTAACTTTTTGTTGGTAACATCGAATGGAAATTACATTTGACGAGTTGATGAGAAAATTTCTATGAAAACATAAAATCATAGAATTGCCATCCCATTAACGAAACGGCTGTAATGAAGAGATTCAAGATGAAATGAACAAGAGTTATATAAAGAAAAAAATGTAAGCCTTTGAATTTCAACAAAGTTTTGCACTATACATGCTCTGCACCTGTAAAATAGATACACTGAGCTCGAAATTAACGGTGATTCAGTTTTTATCATAACAGTCTCAACCCGTTAAATGAAAACGGTATACATTGAAATTAACAATATTTCAAAAATAAACATTAATATATATATATATATATATATATATATATATATATATATATATATACTAGCAAAAGTACCCGTCGTTGACTGGGTTCAAAAACAGCCTACAGAAAATGGACTCTGATTTATGAAAGTATGATAGGTTATGAAAAGGAAGGGTTGTAAATTTGGGTTGAATTTCAGGGTATCAAAACACAAGCAAACTATGATGAAAGTAAAAATAAAATAGATAAACCCTATAATTTATTATACCATACCTGTTCACACTGAGACACTTATCACAATATTCTGTGGATCTATATTAAAAAACCTTGTTAAACTTTGTGACATATTTCCATTCCATGGAGGTCTGGTGTGAACGAACACCCCATCATTTTACTATACCATATTTCTTCAAACTGAAACATAATTATCAAAGTATACTTACGCAGATAGATATGAAAAGTCTTTATTAAAGTTTGTGCCTATTTCCATTCTATGGAGGCCAGGCGTGAACGCAGACTCCACAATTCTATTATATGATCTATATTTAAGTTAAAACATACTTATCAAAGTATTATTATGTACATCTATATAAAAAACACTTGTAAACGTTTTTTTTAATTTTTTAATTTTCTATTTCTATACTTTGTGGACCAGGCGCGAACGCAGACCCCACAATTTTAATGAACCACCGTTCTGCCAGATCAAACATACCCATTCCTGTGTCTAGATACATCTTCTATAATTATATGTGATCAGTTTTTTAAAATAGTCAACCATATAAGAGCCTATTCGTGACCAGACACATACACCCACACACAGACATTCAGCTTTATATTATATATATATATATATATATATATATATATATATATATATATATATGCTGGCATTCTGTAGATGTTCAGCGTAAATGGAGATGCTCTGATATTATTGTAGCTCTTATTTGTTGTAGTGTTGTTTCACTGTCTCCATGACAAATCCACTAACCCTTATCCTCGAGTGGCCTTTGGATCTTGAGAAGCATTAACACTTTAATATATAAAAATAAACGTCAGTCACTTTATAATGAGAGAAATAATAACTCCTTTCCCTTTTTTTTTTGTTTTTGTTTTTATGGAAATGGTCCATCCAAGGCATAAAGCCATTTGATGTGAGGAGCTAACGAAAACGAAACATGATTATCTCAGAGAAAGGCGATGCCTATTGACCTTAGTCTTGAAAATTCCAAGGTTATAGGAGGAAAGAACCTACTTGAATAGGAAATTGCAACAGCATGCTGACCCGTGTATGGCAGCAGCAGCAGCAGCCAACATATGCAAATGACAGAGTAGTGGGCGAGGTGACGTCATGGCGAGAAAGAAATAAAGAAAAAGATCATAAAAGGTACAAACGAGCAACAGAGAAAAGATGTGTCCTTAACATGACCGGAAAAAGACAGAGTACCACATGTTCAATACAGCAAAGTCTTGTTAAATATATTGGAATACGAGCAGACTTTTTAAACAGGAGACAAGGCGTTATTCTGGAAGTACCTGTAAATAAATGTCTGTTGTTGTTTTTTTTATTAACAATTTTAAGTTATTTTGGAGTGGAATTTGAAACTCATGTTCAATAATTATAAAAAATATTAAATATATCAATTTATATGTTTATCAATACACAGATCCACCGGACCTATATAAAAAATTTTTTTCACCAGACCAATTATATAAACAAAGAACATTGCTCCAGAAAAATGTCTACTTCGGACCATTACCTTGTGATGTGGATTACTCAAAATACAGGTTGGATCATTTTACCACATTGCTATCAAAGACATTCACTTCGGATTTCACCATACAATTTGGATGTGAATTTTTATATCCTTTTCATTAACTTCTCTTACTCTATGACATATAAATACTTAAAATACATTTAATTGTGATTTTCCATGTCTCACTGACTTTAGCAAATAAGGTGTAAACCATTATAACTATTTGCTAATATTTTCTCCTCTGAAGAGATTGTAGACATCGAAATCCTATAGGATAAGGAGTTAGAATATTTCAAATGTATTCTTTGTCTTACATAGAATAATAAAAATCTTTGGATTTGAAATTTAAACATTTCACATCGTAAATTTTTAAATTCATTGAATGACTAAAATTTGATTTATTTGCTCTATCTTGTATATTGAGCAATTTTTATTAAGGTGGGATAGTACTTATAGAATATTACTGCCAGTAATATCTTGTTAATCTTATAATCACAGGTTTCCATACCAGTTGATTGTTAGATAATTTTATTCTGAAGTGTATATATATATATATATATATATATATATATATATATATATATATATATATGATAGTATATCTATATATATATATATAAATCTAATTCTTGGTTCGTTAGTTATTCATAAAACGATATTTCTACATTACCAATTTAATTGAAATTTACAGACAGTCTATCCTCAAAGTCGGGGAATGTTTTTATGGTATTAAAATAAATTAAAATTGCAAATTATAAACTTAATTAAAATAAAAATATTTTTCATAAGTCGACTCTGCGAGACTCTTCTTGGTTTTACTTCCGGTAACTTCCGTTTCAACGACTCTTGAATTACAAGATTTTAATCGATAAGTAAAAAGAACATCACCTATTTTTTAAATTTAAATTCATTTGTTTATCTTCACAATTTTTAATTTTTTTATTCATTTGTTTATCATAAGACTTTTCACCCATCAAACATTACGTTTTTAATTGTTTAGTTTTTTACACGGAATTGTTTACATAAATAAAAATACACAAAAAAGTTTTTTTAACCTTTTTCTAAACTATAAAAAAATAAGAAAGTTGCTGTTTAATTTTTATGACTTACCCCAGCGTATTATAAACACCCTAACCTCCCCATGTTAAAAACGGTTTTCGGATTTACCCCCCCCCCCTAACTTCGAAAGCCATTCTTAACATGGGGAGGTTGTTGGGGTTATTCCGAAAACCGTTTTTAACATGAGGAGATTGGGGTGTTTATAATATGTTGAGGCAAGTCATAAAAATTAACGAAGTTGCTATTATTTATTGACAAAATTGGTTCAAATTTATTTATTTGACAAAAAATGACATTTTCTACAAACATTTAATAAGAAATACAAGTGAACAGTAGGTTTTTTGGTTCTTTTGTTTTTTTTTTCTATTTTTGTTTTTCTGTTGATATTTCTACATTTAAAATTTTACTTTACTTTTCCTAGTGTTAAGCCGAGCCGAATGCTGAAAAAATAATTGCACAATATTTAAAATTTAATTCATTGTGGATTTATTCAAGCAGTCCTTTATAAAATAAATATTTAAAATAAAGTGGCGCTTATGCACTTATGTTATCGTGCTATTTTTAAAATAGTATTTTCACGTTAAATTCAAGTTTTACAATACATTTTTGTTTATCAGATTGTTAGGTGAAAGTACATATAAATTAAATTGGTAATGTAGAAATATAGTTTTATGAATAACTAACGAACCAAGAATTATACATATATATATATATATATATATATATATATATATATATATATATATATATATATATATGTATGTGTATATATATATTATAAGCTCTATCTCCTATTTGGTTTTATCGAGCTTTTACATCTGGCTGAGATAACTTTATAAATATTAATTCTTTAATATTTATAATATACTTTAATTTTACCATCTTGTATCATTTTGGTAAATTTAATTGTAATTTTCATTTTATATATATATATATATATATATATATATATATATATATATATATATATAGTGCTACTACTAAGCTTAACTCATATATTAGGCATTGTTAAAGTGAATACAGACAAAATATATAAACACAATATATCACCTTATAATATTGTATGTGTATATACATGAAATAATAATCATTTCATATGAATAGAAACGAGTTTGAACACTGGCGAAGCTTAATGTAGTATTTTTGCCACTTTTGACTGAGGGTACACACATGCCTTCAAATATGACAGAACATTATAACTGAACGTCGTGCAGGCTCAAACAGTTATAAACAATTCTCTCAACGTTGATCCCAAACAAACAAGTCGTTTTTTTCCCTTTGCATACAAGATTTTCTTTTTTTTTGAATAGCAAAGTTGAAGGACGCCATTTTGAAGAAAGACGCCATTTTGAAGAGAGCGACGGTAAATTCTTGAGCAGACATCGCTTGATCGAATAGGATTCAAATAATCAGATGAGGATGTTCAGTCGAGGGTAAACCATTTGTTTTTCGCTTTTGTTTCTGTTTTTGTTTTTTTGTTTTTCTGCTGAAAAAGTGGGGGAGAAGGACAACATGGGAGGAACCGAAAGAGAATTGTTGTTTTCCAATTATGTGATGCAAACGGAGTAATTAAATCGATATTACCATAGAATCCACGCAGAATGATTCTGGCATTCATTGGGATATCGACAGAGGAAATCTTGCCATCGGAATTATGTGGAAGATAAAGTGAAAATTTGAAATTTAAATTGGAACTGAGAACATATAAATAAATTTATATATATATATATATATATATATATATATATATATAAAATTTTATATATATATATATATATATATATATAAAATTTTATATATATATATATATATATATATATATATGTACACACACACATCATCATCATCATCATCATCGGCAATCACTCGGGATGAGTATGATTGTTCTCCCATCGGTGAAATTGGGCCTGATAATTTGTGTTCCTCAGATGGCTGTGGAGATCGATCCTTGACCCACTGACTTTATTGCAGTGGGGGCATGTATTCGTGGTCGACTGGGTAGTGGAAGAGGTGGGAGGAGCTGTATTGGTAGTAGATCTCTCATTTCTCTGTTTCCTCCTGTTTTCTGCAGCTCTGTGGATGTCCTTTTCTGAGTAAGCCATGCCTTCATGGACCATCCTGCCGCACATGCCCCTCTGAAGAGCAGCCTCCTCCCAGCTGGTTAGACTGAAGTGACACTGTCACAGGTGGGTCTTTATGATGTTCTTATATATATTTTTCTGTCCTCCTTGGGACCACTTTCTCTCTTTTAGCTGACCATAGAGCATTTGCTTTGGAAGGCAGTTATCAGGCATGCACATAACATGGCCCGTCCATCGCAGCTGGTGTCAGATGATGGTTGTGGTGATGATAGGTATGTTGGCCTCCTTCAGGACGCTTATGTTTGTTTGTCGATCCTCCCATCTAATCCTGAGAGTTTTGCTGAGACAACGCTGGTGATACTGCTCCAGGGCCTTCAGATGTCTACTGTAGGTGGTCCAGCTGTCGGCCCATAGAGAAGAGTGGGCAGGACAACTGCTTTATAGACAAGCCGCTTGACCCACTCTGTATGCCCTGATTCTCAAACGCCCGTTTCCATAGCCTGGCAAAGGCTGCACAGGTGCATCCGATATGGTGGTGAATTTCTGCGTCAAAGAAGACTGCCAAGGTAGGCGAATTGATCCACATTTTCTAAGATTGTGGATGGCTGTGTGTGTGTGTGCCAGGAGCTGGTTGGTGTAAGATCTGTTTCTTTTTGATGTTAAGGTCAAGTCCCAGGAGCCGGTATACTCTCCCAAAGGCATCCAAGATGCTCTGGAGGTCTGTTTCTGAGTGAGCAACCAGCGTATTGTCATCCACATATTGAAGCTCCATGATGGTCGATGTGAGGACCTTGCTTTTTTCCCTAAACCTGCTGATATTAAAGAGTTCGCCATCCATCCTGTACATGAGTTTGATTCCCTCAGACAGGTTCTGGCTAGTGAGATGAAGGATGGTGGAGATGTAGATGGTGAACAGGGTTGGGGCAATGATGCAGCCCTGCTTGACACCATGTCAACTTTGAAGGCACATGTTTTCAAGCTACCATTGCCGACTACAACTGCAATCATGTGATCATGAAAAAGTCTAAAAAATTTTAGGTAATTGTCTGGACATCCAATCTTGGAGAGGACACACCAGAGGGCATTTCTGTTCACAGAGTCGAAAGCCTTTGTCAGGTCAATGAACGCCATGTACAGCAGAAGGTGTTGCTCCCGACATTTCTCCAACAGTTGGTGAGCTGTAAAAATCATATCAGAGGTTCCTCTGGCAGAACGAAAGCCTGCTTTATCTCCCCTCTTGAAGATTGTGATAACCAAGGCATCCCTGAATTCCGCAGGTATTTCCTCATTATCCCAGGTTTTACTCAAGAGGCTATGGATGTGGCAATAGAGTTTTGGTCCGCCTTACTTGAGGATTTCTCCCGGAATCCTATCTGGCCCAGAGGCCTTGTTGTTGCTCAGTTTCCTGATGGCATCCTGGACCTCCCTTTCTGTTGAGGGGTCACCCAG
This sequence comes from Euprymna scolopes, assembly GCF_053919585.1. Taxonomy (NCBI): domain Eukaryota; kingdom Metazoa; phylum Mollusca; class Cephalopoda; order Sepiida; family Sepiolidae; genus Euprymna; species Euprymna scolopes. Next base: position 4,308,748 of record NC_136512.1, on the reverse strand, counting down.
GTGTTTCATGGCAGAATGCTGAGGGTTGATAGTTTCCAGCTCAACTGTGGTGTTTCGATTTAGGAGCTCCTGGAAGTGTTCTTGCCATCTGCAACTGATGCCCACACTGTCCTTCAGCAAAGTTTATCTGTCCGTGGATCGGAGAGGGGTTAGGCTCCGATAGCTGGGCCCATACACAGCTTTGGTGGTAAAGAAACCCCTTGTGTCTTCTGAGTCAGTGAGCCTCTGGATTTCCAGAGCCTTCTCCATCCATCATTTGTTCTTCAGCTCTGTTATTCTAGTCTGGATGAGTCCCTTTGCCTTGGAGTGGGCCTGTTATAGAGTTGATGTCATTTTGTCGCTTTTCTCTTGGCGTCAATAAGATGTTGTATTTCGACGTCATTGTCATCAAACCTGTCTTGGTGTTTCCTGGTCTTATAGCCAATGGTGTCTTTGCTGGTCTCAAGAAGTTTGGTCTTAAGGGCTTTCCAGTGTTCTTTTACGCCCTCTGGATATTCTTCAGGGAGCCCCTCAAGCAGGGTGTTTTGAAATTGTTGCACCCTGTTTGTGTCTCCCAGGCTGTCGGTGTTAAATTTGGGGTAGAGCTATTCCTTTGTGTTTTCCTCCTCCTCAGCTTGATGTTCATGATAGAGTGGATGAGGCAGAGGTCAGTCCAGGATTTATCTACACTGATCATGACCTTGATAATGTTGACATCTCTGCGATCTCGGACCCTGACAATCACATAGTCGATGAGATGCCAGCACTTCAATTGGGAGGTTTTGTGCCAGTTTCTCTGACGGAATAAGGTGTAGGAGGAGTCTGTTGGTATTGACATTCTCACACCCTTCCTGCCCAGAGTGCCTTTCCAACACTGGCACACACACATATTAATATATATATAATATATATATATATATATATATATATATATATATATATATATATATATATATATATTTCATAATGTTTTTAGGGATACAAAATTTGAATATTGCAATTAGGAAGGGAAGACTTTTATGATTCATGATTAAAAGTATATATATATATATATATATTCCTTTAATCTTCTCTCCGAAAAGGGGGAAAAAGGGGAACAGGAGAGGAAAGAAAGAGAAATGGGGAGCCAGCTGACCGGTTACGACCCTCGCTTCTCAAACTGTATCGAGGAAATTTTTAAAACAAAGAATGAAAAAGCGATTAAAATTGCGTTTTATTCAATTTACGGGGAGAAAAAAAGTGGGAAAACGATTAAAATAAAACAGCGTTATGGTCGAAAACCCTAGAGATTAATCACGTTCAAACCCAGGAGGCATTCCCTTTGCTTGCAAAGGGAAGGTTTTCTAAGTCGAACGTGAATAGTCTCCAAGATCTTAAGGTGATATAGTGAATGAGCACGACAAAATAGAAAAAGAGTCCGTGCTAAAGTTCGCTACACAAGACGGGTTTTTAAGTAAATGATCAGTAATTGAAGCCCCCGTGTGTGTTAGCAACAACGTCCGTTGCCCGGTAGGTTCCATTCCTTATTTTACTGGGTACATGTTGTTGGATTCTTCCATCTAATCTAAATGTCGTTCGACCCAAGTAGTTGGCACCGCAACCACATTCAAAATTGTAAATAACGTTACTATTATGGTGTGTGGGGGGGTGGGGGGTAATATATATATATATTTATATATATATACAAATTTACTTTTAATCATGAAGAATAAAAGTCTTCCCTTCCTAATTGCAATATATATATATATATATATATATATATATATATATATATATATATGCATAGATCATCATATAATGATTAAATCACTGACTCACATAAACATTTCAAAATAAAATGTTTAAATTCAACATTATTTCACGCGGTTAATGGTAGCCAAATGGATACGGTCCTTGCTAATCAAGCCACAGATGACTTATGTTGCCGGGTTCGAATCGATCGACTGGTGTTAATCTTGACACCCTGCACTGAAGATTTCCGAAAGGATGAAACACTAGTGTCTGTAGGTATTTAATTATCATAGTAAATGATATATATATATATATATATATATATATATATATATAGAGAGAGAGAGAGAGAGAGAGAGAGAGAGAGAAAGAGATAGATGAGGGATTAATAATTGTGAAATTATCAAGGAGAAACATAACAAAATCCAATTTTTTCATGCGAGAAGTTGCAGTTTTTTTTTCAATTTGTTGCGTGATCTTTTACTTTTTAATCGAATAATATGTCATATTTACGGGGGTATGTTTACAGAAGTGCAGAAATAGTATGCTAAAGAAAATCTACGTCTAATACTGTGGCTATTGCTGTCATCAGTGACTGCCTCAACATTTAATCAAAACTCTATTCATAGTTTCTAGAAGAATCCATCTACTTCCAAAATAGATCAACACCATTACAGTGTTTGAAGCATTCGCTTAAGATACGTAGCGTTACAATGTTACATGTTGAAACTGTAAAAATATTTTTAATTAAAAATGTTTGCAGCTTATTCATGGTTGATGACAGTATTTTGCCTAATTTTTACATTTCTTTCATGATGCAGTATTTTTTATGTTACTAAGATTTGTCTTATGCATGGTAAGACGGCGGGATAGTGTAGTGTTTGTGTAACCAACGTAACTATCTGTTTCCAGGTGATATAATGACATGTTATTGAGAAGGGAATAATATATCTCTCTCTGTGATAGGGTGTAAGGAATGGGGGAATGCATTTCTGTTTAGTAAAAATTTTTTTTAGTCTAACAATAAGCATAAATTTCTCAGACGAAAAACAACCGTCCATTCTTTACGTTTTCATCATGGAGCCAAATTTTTACCCATAAAGGTCATGTGGCTAAATCGTAAAGTACTTCTTCTGAAACAAGCTTACTGTTAATTTTTTTATATTCCAATTTTAAACGTTGGCTGATCCAATTATTTTACAGAAGACTTCAAACTTTCTACGTCTCTAGATTCAAAGTGGATCACCTACCAAGCATCAGGCACGATGATATACTGTAAAGAGAGGGAGGGTGGGGTATATCTCTGTTTATGTCATGCGGGGGCGGCATGTATTTCAATTAAAAAATATATCCCAATCTAATAAAATCGCAAATCAAATGTTTCAAACGAACAGGAATCATTTCCATTGAAAAATGTCAAATTAACACCTTTATGTGAAATGATGTTTTGTTTTAAATTTTTAGAGCATTGCTTTGATTGTCTTTTTTGCATGCCAAATACACAAACATCATTTACACACGTGGATATACAAATTATAAATCCGGAAAAATAAAAATCATCTAAGTAGGGAAAAATAGCTCTTTTTATTATTAAGCACTTTTATATGAACACAGTAAGGATTATACAAAATTTTATCCTGCAGATACAAAATTTATTCTCTTTCTCCCTATTCTTTCCCCCTCCCCCCCCCTCTCTCTCTCTCTCTCTCTCTCTCCTCGCAGAGTGTTTTATTGTGGAGTGGTTTGCTTTTATTAGAAGTTAGTATTTCACAGCGTCTTCATAGCAGAAGTGTTTCAAACGAGCAGAAATCATTTTCATTAGTTGAAAAATATCGAATTATCACCGCTATACATTTTTTTTTTTAATTTCAGGAGCAGACATAGTACGAATCTATTGATTAGATTGTCTCCCATTTCAACTCGATACAGAAAAAAAGGAAATATTAAGCTAAACGAACGGAGAAAGAAAGCGAGTAGCTGATACAAGCTATTATTTTTTATGTTCGTTCGCATTGTCTCTCGACTACCACAAAATATTTTTGCGAAGAAAAAATATTGTAATATGAACACAAATAAAAAAAAAAATAATAATGGCAAAATTTTAAAGATCTCTCACAAAATAACACGATAAAATTATTATTTCTTTAAATTTCCTACTTTATATTCGAACCTGCCTGGTGGGCAGCCATTTTATTTGTCTTGTATGGTTTCCGTTTTGGGTTTCTTAAAGAATAAATGTTTATTTTTAAGACGGCATGTCCGAATAGTTAACAAGAATATCTTTAACATAAAAGAAGGCTTCATTGTTCGTCTTCAAAGATGGCGTTCTGTCTATCGCCTGGAAATATAATCGCAAATAAAACATATCTGAAACATCTCGGCGAATCAAATCAGTGGGAAACATAAAAGAATCCGCACATATTACAAAATTGGAATTGCTGTGAAATCCTTATTTTCTATTTCTGTTTATCAAAAATGCATTAATAACTTAATAAAATGAATTATAAGATTTAAATGTATATGGTTTTCCTTTTTCTGGTGGATTTATATGATTAAGTTATTAAAAAAACATGTTTTATTTTTTACGAATGAATAATTTATAAACTTTATATATATATATATATATATATATATATATATATATATATATATATATATATAATTTTCGTCACTGGATCTACTTTTGTATAAGCAGTCTCCCTTGGAGAGGTCTCTAAGTACTTGTAACTAGCTGACTGAAACATGTTCATAAATGTGTTGCGACATATAAATGCTTACGTAAAACAAATAAAAAGTATATATATATATATATATATATATATATATATATATCATGATTGCAACGTCTTGTTAGACGAGTGCTACTCCCTCAGACACTTAAAGTCCATGAGCCCAAAAATGACTTCCATCGCTCAAGGATCATTCTAATAGACAAATGCGTGAGGGAGTATCTATACACAGATGATGTTACAGAGTCTAAGCTTTGTACGACAACTAAGTCTCTCTCTCTCAGTTCAAAATGTTGAGATCCAGCAACAAGCAAGAGCAAGATAGCCAGCAACAAGTTAGACTGCAGACCAGCTTAATGCAGGTACTGGTCTTCCGCTTTATGTTTTTTTTTTAATCAGAGATTTTCATCTCCTAGAAAGGTTGCCTTCAGCAGGGCTTACGGGAGTTCTCTCCACCCCAACGCACACATACATACACACAAACACACACGGTGCTAGTTGGCGATTGACCCTGAAAAAGGGTTCATTCGCCTTTGGAAGGTCTTGTTTTTAATTCTTCAGGGAGACTAGCCACCCTCCTCACCAAACAAATCTGGTGGGGGAACCAGTTTAGTCGCCAGTGACCCGACCATGAGGCAGGTAGTACTGGGTTTCATGGTACCAGTAGCATATGACATGACCTGACATATATATATATATATATATATATATATATATATATATATATATATATATATGACCTAGTCTGTATGTGAGGAACGGTCTCTACCAAACTACTCTGTCAATTTTTGGTGTACATACGTAAAATTTAATATGTAAGTGATTCGGCTCTGTGGAACAAATTAAATTTGTTTTTTAGCCGGTAAAAATAGCTGCTAATGGGACAACAAAAAAGATTAGAATTGCATTAATTTGTGATGTTTTGATATCCATCTATTCTTTTGTAATATGATAGCAAATATCGATGGAACTCTTCCAATTCTAAGTAATATTTTTTCACTACTATATATTGGGTACAATATAATAGTCAATAGATGATAAATTCGAAATCTGCATAAATAAAAAAAACATATTTACGAATATTTCATCGTCAGGCAACGTCAGACAGTCTGCTAGTATATATATATATATATATTAATTTTATTTATTACTTTATTGACTTTTGAAGGTAATTCTTGGCCTGAGGACGTAATCCCCCAACGTGGGTGATTACAGAAACATGTATGCACATATGTAGCCATTAATGTTTGTATAAATAAAATTAATATACCTGCTCTGTTCACTCATTGAGCGCTATTTTGGTAGACACATGTTGTTTCATTGGATGTACTTCTAGGAAACTAAACTCTACTGGCTATATATATATATATATATATATATATATATATATATATATATATAACGATCTGTTTAACATGCAGCAAAGTTTGCAAGTCTACTGCTGGTTCGAGAAGTGGAAATTGCTCAATTTGTATGTCACATCTGCTTCAAGATGTGCAAATCTGCGGTGGGAGTGCTGAGTCATCTGAGATGGCATGGATGACGAGATTGGGAGAACTTAATGTGACGGCGATCATCTGGAAAGATGCAGCAATCATCATCATCATCATCATCATCATCATCATCATCATCATATCTCTCTATATATAGATACATACATATATATGTGTATGTGTGTGTATATATATATATATTTATATATGTAGATAGACTCTTTTGCTGTATCACAGCTCTTCAGTGTAGCTAGACCAGCAACAATCCCAGGTACGATTTTGAACTAACAGCCATTGAGTGGATAGCTGGTAGCTCTTAGTAATCAACCGTCCATGATGACAGGCGCAGCTAGTGAATGATATATACAATGCCTTATACAAACATTGACCGCCATATATATATATATATATATATATATATATATATATATATATATATATGTGTGTGTGTGTGTGTGTGTGTGTGTGTGTGTGTGTGTGTGTGTGTGTGTGTGTGTGTGTGTGTGTTAGTATAAGAACAATTCTTTTATATAGTTTCTCTCAGCTCTTTCCAAAGCAAAACAAAACTCAGTATTTAATATTCAACCTTGTAAAAATAATTTAAATTGTATAGAGCTATTCAATGAAATTAACGACCAGAGTTATATCATACGCATGTGTAGAATTTTTTTCGCTTTGGAAGTGACATATGTATAATAACAATTCAGTTCATATCGTTCATAGATCAAAGACGTCGACTGATTTTCACTGAATTTGGGTCCGGGTTGACATCAATATTTCCATTTGGAAACTCTTAATTGTTTTTTATTAAATTTGTTTTTTTAATTACTTAATACAACATTTTTTTTTTTTTTTTAAATAAAGCAGATGTATTACGAATTTTAAAAGGCGAACCATTATAAGATACACCTGGCTTACTTAAAAAAAAAATGCTAGGTTTATTTTTGGTGTCTTTAAAATAAACACCCAATATCGTTGCTGATGAGGAGACTTTGTTTCAAAAAACTATATGTTAAAATTATTGTCCATGACTTAGTGTCTATCTCAATAAAAACATCGTTTCCGAAACGATCGTACAATTTATTGCTTTATTGATTCCTCCTTACGAAATCGATTTTTAATTTTTAATTTTAATTACAAATTATCAATCATTTTACTAAATATTGAAATAGCTCTAGGATATATATGACTATTGAGCTTATTATATATCTGCATTACAACGAGCACTGTTTTTCTTGTATTTCAATTACATTAGTGATTTTACTATTACATTAAAATACAATCTGCTCTTTAGACTGCTGTTCTAATCCCCTTTAAATTATGTATATATATATATATATATATATATATATATATATATATGTGTGTGTGTGTGTGTGTAAGTATATATATATATATATATATATATATAATCAAGCAACGTTGTTGACATTAATTTGTTACTGATGCTTTTCATAAACCTTACGGCTTATCTAATTAGACGAATCTATTGATGCCAAATTAAAAATAGGATTTTGAATTGGATGTCAATAGATCGTCTGATGAGGTAAGCCGAAAGGCTAACCAAAACTCTCAAACTATTGGTCACGATAAACGTCATTTGATAAATAAATATTTATTGGCTAATTCTGTATGTAAACATATGCCTGACTTTTTTTTATGGAAATCGCTCTAGCCATGGATTGAAGCCATTTGATGTAACTGCTAAAGATTGGCGCCTTTCGCCAAGAAGTATAGAGCATGTTAACTAGCATACATGATTCATATCAAAATAACCTGACAGCACATTGCTCCAGACAAGGCGTGAAGCCACTTTATGTAAGGAGTTAAGAACGAAAGGTGGTACCTATTGGCTTTAGTCTTGAAAAGACCAAAGGCTGCAGGTAGAAGGAAAACAGTGATTAAGAAGATTGTTCTACAAGGCCGCATTTCTTGAAAAAAAAAGCTATTGGAATAGGAAGCTGTATTATATTGAGGACTCAAAACAGTAAATTGATAGAGATCACGCGTCAAACTAGCTGGAACAAAGGAAACAGGGAACAGGCCAGACATTTCTGAACAGCACATGCTTATATATTACTGAAATAATTATTACTGAAAAATGTTAACGTACAACGAAATTTACGAAAAACAGTCGAGTATTTTTATTTAAGAAATTCAACTACGATTCGGAGTCACCATTTTTAGCCTTTATTAGATACTAGCGAGGGTTACCCGGCGATTCCCGGGTGTCTTGAGGTAAATCAAAACTCCGGGGGGGGGGGTTAAATAAAAAAATGTTTTGGTAGGTAAGTATGAGAATCGAACCCGTACCCTTGAGTTGGAAATTAATGTGTGAAAAAGAAGCCAGGCGACGTTAACCATTAGGCCACCGCGACATACATACAACACACTCAGGTTTGAATTTATTTATTGAATTATAAAAACAGGCGTGCGCAATAAAAGTTAACTCTACTGCTTCCATTTGACCTAATTAAGAAGGTCAAATAGAAGTCACGCAGTTGTTTACCCAAGTTTGACTGTTTTTGTTTTTTTCCCCCCCAACAGATGTTGGGGGGAGGGGAACCAGCTCCCAATTGTCCAGATTGAATAATAATTGTCTGATCTGGACATTTCCCGGCGCAATGCCGAGGACTCGTTAACTTTGAATTAGTTTCGCTTTTCATACGAAAAAGCCTCATCAACACGCGAGAAGCCAAAATAGCAATAATTTTGTAAAAGTCGACATAAATAAATCTAGATGCGACGTACTTTCCCAAATCGTACATATTATTATTTAGGACCCATATAAACAGTTGTAAGCGATCGTAACGCCCCCGGAACCGTATGCGAGAAAAGCCTTTTGAAGACATACACGAAATGGTCACACACATTTTGCCTTTTATATATATAGAAGATAGATTTCGTCTTTGTTAATATCACTGACTCACTAATTGTCTCCCCTTGTTATAAAATCCCTAATGTTGTAATTTTATTTATTGTTTTTTTTTTATTAAAATTCTGCTCTTTTGTTTTTTGTAAATTTCTGTGTTCACTAATATTTTTCAATAATAAATAAATATTTTATAAAGTTTTCGTGTTATTTTATTTATAGCGACCATGTTTCGCATGCGCGTGTTTGCGTGTTCATCTTTAACTTCTAAAGTCAATAAGTAAACGCGAAAGCTAGACACATTTCTCACACTAACGGTAAATTTAAACAACAGACGCACAATGTTTTACACACACACACACACACACACACACACACACACACACACACACACACACACAGTAGCGTCCAAAACTAAGGGACACAATTTTAAAACCTACTATTTGTTAGAAATAACAACTGTGAAAAGCTGAAATTTTGACAACTGGTAGTTGTTATCATCCATAATAACATACTAAAATTTGAATCATTTGCAAAAGATAGAAAAAGAATTGTTTATTTATTTTCAAAATAGGAACGCCCAAAAGTAAGGGTTTAGAACTTTTTCCCTTAGTTTTAGAGGCTACTGTATATATATAAAACAAATAAATGACAAAAGTCTATATTCCAAATTTCGAGATGTTGACCATCTTACAATTTATTTCTTTAAGTACGTTGACATGTACACTTCTTGCCATCTTTTGTTGAATTGATAGTTGCTTTTCTTCTTATGAGCTAAGGGCAGAATAAATTCATTGATTGATACAGTAATTAAATTAAAAAATTTGTGCTACGAAACAGGTACTGTCAAGAATAGCGCATGTCAACTTCTCTAAAGGAATAAAAGATAAGATGGTAAAATCTGGAATATAGACTTTTGTAATTTATTTTTTATATGCTCTGTAGTTACATCGAGCTTCATAAATTAAAGGATTGGTATGAATAAAAGGTAAAATATAACTGAAAAAAAAACATATGTCCATATATATATATATATATATATATATATATATATATATATATATATATATATTTAAAAGAGTGTAGCCATCAACAATTGTGGTTTTTTTTTAAAGGTTTTCATCATATTTTTATTTTAAAATATTTTTATAACGCGTTTCGAGCTTAGGGTGTGCTCTCTTCAGATATTTTTGTAAAAAGTTTTTCTTTAAAATGGGAGTTTGTAGATATGCCTCCGCTGATATTAAATATGTTTTTCATAGTGGTGCGATGCGTGTGTTCAGTGTTTAGACATTCTGTCTCCGACTGTAAGTTGTTCACTGTGACCGGTCAAAGTTAGTTTCAAAGAGTGTTTTTTAGTCCATATGGTGAAGGTTTTTATGGCTTCTTTAGGGTTCTTTTTGAAGACTTTCTTTCCCCATGTATAGCATACACTCACACACAATCACATACGCATACATATATATTCATGTACATGTACACATGCACACGCACACGTACGCAGGCACACACACATACACACACGTACATACATAGAAATATATGTAGGAGCATACATATATACACATATACATACCCACCTACACACCCACACACGTACTCGCATACATCCACCGCTAACAATTATTTTTATTTTTTTATTTTTTATTTTATATATACATATATATATATATATACACTTTTTTTCCCCCCAACCAAAACACGCATGTATATATGCGCTTAATCATTCAGACATACGTACACGCACCCACACACACACAAGTAAGATGGAGAATAGGTAGAAGATATATATACACACACATACACGCACGTACACACATATATGTATGTGCACATACACTCACAAACATCCACATACTATGTAGGCACATACACATACACACACACACACACAGATATATGCAGGGGCTCACACATACGCGTATATCCATATTCACACGAACACATTTACCCACTCATACATGTGCATACATATGTATATATATACATACACACACATACATACGGATGTGTATACACTCATCCACCCATATATATATATATATATGGGCACATGCACTCACAATCACACACACACATACATATTCATACATCCCACCTTATGCATATATTGGTTGAAGTTTCCTTTCCAATCCATGCACATATGCATACATGGATTCGGTCACCCAAACATAAGTGCACGTACACATACAAACAAGATGTAGCATAGATAACAGATGATATATAATTATACACACACGCATACACAATCATATGTGTACACCCACGCACACACACATATACACACGCACACACGCGCGCACATACACATACATACGTTTAATTTCTAGTTATTTGTTTAGTTTAGAGAGATGGTACTGTACTGGGTATGGGCGCGCGCACCCGCGAAAATGTGCGTGTGCCTTATTGTGCTTTTTTGTTGTTTCGTGTGTGAGGGTGCACACCTACCCAAGCATGCATGCGTGCAAGTGTATTTTGTGTTTTGCCTATTTATGTGTACAATTATGGAGAGATGTTTAAGGCGGGGTTAAACTTTGTTATGAAATTTTTTTCTTGAGTTAGCAAGTAGAAGTAGTTGTCAGTTTGGAAGATGGGCATTATCTCGAATCTGCCTCCACTGCATGCGTGTATATGTTGTGATACATGTAGGTGTCTATTTTCCGCGATTTTGATGTTGGATCGGTGTAGGGCTACTCTATTACTAAGGTTTTTTTGTAGCGCCTATGTAGGATTTATCGCATGCTGGACATTTTATTACATAGATCACGTTTTTTGAGGTGCAATCTAGTTTTTTTTTTAATTTTGAATGTTTGTATGGGGTTCGTAAATGTGTATGTGTTTCCCTCTAATATTATGTTGCAGACTCCACATCGTTGTTTGTTGCATTTTGTTACTCCTTTTGTTGCGTCTTGATTGAGTTTGGATGAGGTAAGAATGCGTTTTAGGTTTTGGGGTTGGCGTTTGCTTTTTATTATTTTTGTTGTTTTAAGGAAATTGTTTAGTTTGCTGTTTTGGTTAAGTAGGACGAGGTTTTTCGTTATCTCTGTGAAAAGTTCTGGGTTGTTTGTGTTGTGTGTGGAGACGTATGTTAGGATTTGTTCTTTGTTTCGTTCTTTAGGGGTTCTCAAATCTTCTACTGGTATATTTGTCGCAAGTTGGATCCCTTTGTCTATAAGTTGTGATGGGTATTTTCTTTTTCTTAAATTTATTCGTAGTTCCTTGAGTCGGATTTTTCGAAGGTTATTGTCCGTGATTATGGTGCAGATTCTACGTGCTAGGGTGTAGGGAATTGATTTTATGCAGCTTTTAGGGTGGTGACTTTTAAAGTGTAGGTATTGTTGGGTGTCTGTAGGTTTGCGGTAAATGTCTGTGATAATGTTATTGTCTTTAATCTTTATCAGTATGTCTAGGAAAGGTAATTCTGTAGAGCTTTGTTCTATGGTGAATTTAATTTTTGGGTGTAGGTTCTGGAGTATGGTGTGTAAGTCTGTGATGTCCCCCCATGTGGGTTTCCATAGGATGAAGCAGTCATCTAAGTACCTTTTCCATGATTCTACAAACAGTATTTTAGTGCTGTGGCCAAATTTTTGTTCTATTCTTTTATATAAGGTTTCTTCTAGGTAGGCTAATGTAAGGGTTGCGTAAGTCGGTGCCATTTTCGTTCCCATTGCTGTACCTAGTGTTTGGATGTAGTTGGTATTGTTGAATTCGAAGGAATTATTATTTAGAATTATGTCTATACTATCGATAATGAATTGCTTTGTGAATCTGGGATGTAGTGTTTGTGCGTGTCTGTTGATCCAAAATAGTATTGCTTCTTTTCCTAATTCATGGGGTATATTACTATATAAACTACTAACGTCAAATGTAACTAATAGTGTCCCGTTTTCTACTGTATGTGGTAAGGTAGTAAGAAAATGGATGTCGTCCCTTATGTAGCTCTTAACTTGATCTGTGAAAGGTTGTAATAAGATGTCTATTAAGTTGCTAAGTCTGCTTGTGGGACAGGCTGGTCCTGCTACAATGGGTCTAAATGTAAGGTCGCTAGGGTTTGGAGCGCTAATATATTCTGAGTTTTGTGTATCGATGGCAAGTTTTATTGTGCCAGATTTGTGTATTTTAGGCAGTCCGTAGAAGTTGTTGGTCTTTGTAATGAAATTTGTGAGGAAGTCCTTTTCTTTCTTTTTTAATATTTTGTTGTGTGTTGTACAAAGTTTTGTGATTTTTGAGATGGTGGTGTTATCTATGTTGGTACTAATGGGTTTATAGTAGTGTTTGTCATCCAGTAATTCTGTAATTTTTGTTTCATAATACGTTCTGTCCATGATTACTACGGCACTGCCTTTGTCTGCTTCTTTTATTATTATGTCATTATTATTACGGATCTTTTCGAGTGCTTGTTTTTGCTTATGTGTGAGGTTGCTTGTGGTTTTGTGTTTTTTTTGGAGGTTAAGGTTCCAGAGATTTTCGAAGTAGCTGTTTAGTTCTTTTGTGTTGTTCTGTTTATTAGGGAAATATGTTGATTTGTTTTTTACTAAAGAATCATCTTTGTCCCCTTTGTTATCTAGTGTTTCTATTAGTCTAAATTTCCGTTCGAATTCTTTAAGGTCCTTTTTTAGTTCTGCTATATTGCTTTTAGGGGTGGGGCAGAATTTGAGGCCCAGCTTCAGTATTTCCATTTCGTTCTTTGATAAGGAGTATGTGGATAAATTGATGATTTTGGGTCTAATTTTTTCTAACCTGGAATTGTTGTTCCCTGGGGGCTTCCTAAAAAATGCTGGGAGTTGTTTGTTTCCTTGTTTCGAGGAGTGGTGTGTTTTCGGGTGGTGTGATGTCTCCTTGTAAAATGAGTGTTGTGTACAATATTGTGAGGGTTCAGTGATAAATAGTTGAATGGGTTGTCGTTATATGTTTTTTGTGTTGGATAGTTGTGTTTCAGTTGGAATTGGTGTTGCTGTTGAGGATACATGCATTGTTGTATAGGGTTGTGTTGTCGGGGTTTGTTGTAAGGGAAGGTCTGTTTGTTGGGATTGGTGTTGCATGGGATATTCTGATTGTTCCCGTTGATGGGGGAGGTGCCTTAGGGGTTTGTTTCTTTGTGTGGGATATGAGGGGTGAGAGTTGTAGGTAGTGTTTTGAATTATGTGATGTCTCAGGTAGTTGTGTTGCATTGTGGGGATGTTTTGGTAGGGGTTGTTTAGTAAAGGTATTTTTTCGTTGTTTGTGTTAGCGATGTAGTGTCTGTGGGAATGGACTTTTGATTGTGTTCGCTGAATTGGGTGGTAATAGTTAGGTTTGTATTGCTTAGGATTGTATATAAGTGGGTATTTTTGTGGAGATGTATTGTGTGGTATGTTGTCCGGTGTGTTGTGTTTGTTAATGGTGCGGGTTCTTGCGTAATTTTGAGGTGTTATTAGTGTGCGTTTTGGCTGGGCCAGTTGTTGGGAATTTGTGTAAGACGTGAATATATTGTGGTTGCTTCTTTGTGTGTAGTTGTATCTGTTGTGTGGATGTGTTTGTGTATGGTGTATGTTTCGTTTCTTACCTTTGTTATGTGATCTCTGTGTTTGCGGCTATCGTGTAAGAGTGTTCTGTTCCTGGTTGTCCTTGTATGTGTTTGTCGATTGTTTGCTTTTTTCTTTTTCCGGCAGGTTTTTTTAGCCAGGTTATTTTCCGTCCAATGATTTCCCTGGATTTTTCCTCCTCTTTTTTGCATTCAGAATCCCAGAGTTCCAAGAGGGGTTGGTGTGTTTCCTTAACCCTAGCGACCTTACATTTAGACCCATTGTAGCAGGACCAGCCTGTCCCACAAGCAGACTTAGCAACTTAATAGACATCTTATTACAACCTTTCACAGATCAAGTTAAGAGCTACATAAGGGACGACATCCATTTTCTTACTACCTTACCACATACAGTAGAAAACGGGACACTATTAGTTACATTTGACGTTAGTAGTTTATATAGTAATATACCCCATGAATTAGGAAAAGAAGCAATACTATTTTGGATCAACAGACACGCACAAACACTACATCCCAGATTCACAAAGCAATTCATTATCGATAGTATAGACATAATTCTAAATAATAATTCCTTCGAATTCAACAATACCAACTACATCCAAACACTAGGTACAGCAATGGGAACGAAAATGGCACCGACTTACGCAACCCTTACATTAGCCTACCTAGAAGAAACCTTATATAAAAGAATAGAACAAAAATTTGGCCACAGCACTAAAATACTGTTTGTAGAATCATGGAAAAGGTACTTAGATGACTGCTTCATCCTATGGAAACCCACATGGGGGGACATCACAGACTTACACACCATACTCCAGAACCTACACCCAAAAATTAAATTCACCATAGAACAAAGCTCTACAGAATTACCTTTCCTAGACATACTGATAAAGATTAAAGAAAATAACATTATCACAGACATTTACCGCAAACCTACAGACACCCAACAATACCTACACTTTAAAAGTCACCACCCTAAAAGCTGCATAAAATCAATTCCCTACACCCTAGCACGTAGAATCTGCACCATAATCACGGACAATAACCTTCGAAAAATCCGACTCAAGGAACTACGAATAAATTTAAGAAAAAGAAAATACCCATCACAACTTATAGACAAAGGGATCCAACTTGCGACAAATATACCAGTAGAAGATTTGAGAACCCCTAAAGAACGAAACAAAGAACAAATCCTAACATACGTCTCCACACACAACACAAACAACCCAGAACTTTTCACAGAGATAACGAAAAACCTCGTCCTACTTAACCAAAACAGCAAACTAAACAATTTCCTTAAAACAACAAAAATAATAAAAAGCAAACGCCAACCCCAAAACCTAAAACGCATTCTTACCTCATCCAAACTCAATCAAGACGCAACAAAAGGAGTAACAAAATGCAACAAACAACGATGTGGAGTCTGCAACATAATATTAGAGGGAAACACATACACATTTACGAACCCCATACAAACATTCAAAATTTAAAAAAAACCTAGATTGCACCTCAAAAAACGTGATCTATGTAATAAAATGTCCAGCATGCGATAAATCCTACATAGGCGCTACAAAAAAACCTTAGTAATAGAGTAGCCCTACACCGATCCAACATCAAAATCGCGGAAAATAGACACCTACATGTATCACAACATATACACGCATGCAGTGGAGGCAGATTCGAGATAATGCCCATCTTCCAAACTGACAACTACTTCTACTTGCTAACTCAAGAAAAAAATTTCATAACAAAGTTTAACCCCGCCTTAAACATCTCTCCATAATTGTACACATAAATAGGCAAAACACAAAATACACTTGCACGCATGCATGCTTGGGTAGGTGTGCACCCTCACACACGAAACAACAAAAAAGCACAATAAGGCACACGCACATTTTCGCGGGTGCGCGCGCCCATACCCAGTACAGTACCATCTCTCTAAACTAAACAAATAACTAGAAATTAAACGTATGTATGTGTATGTGCGCGCGTGTGTGCGTGTGTATATGTGTGTGTGCGTGGGTGTACACATATGATTGTGTATGCGTGTGTGTATAATTATATATCATCTGTTATCTATGCTACATCTTGTTTGTATGTGTACGTGCACTTATGTTTGGGTGACCGAATCCATGTATGCATATGTGCATGGATTGGAAAGGAAACTTCAACCAATATATGCATAAGGTGGGATGTATGAATATGTATGTGTGTGTGTGATTGTGAGTGCATGTGCCCATATATATATATATATGGGTGGATGAGTGTATACACATCCGTATGTATGTGTGTGTATGTATATATATACATATGTATGCACATGTATGAGTGGGTAAATGTGTTCGTGTGAATATGGATATACGCGTATGTGTGAGCCCCTGCATATATCTGTGTGTGTGCATGTGTGTGTGTGTATGTGTATGTGCCTACATAGTATGTGGATGTTTGTGAGTGTATGTGCACATACATATATGTGTGTACATATATGTGTGTATGTGCGTGTATGTGTGTGTATATATATCTTCTACCTATTCTCCATCTTACTTGTGTGTGTGTGGGTGCGTGTACGTATGTCTGAATGATTAAGCGCATATATACATGCGTGTTTTGGTTGGGGGAAAAAAAAAGTGTATATATATATATATATGTATATATAAAATAAAAAATAAAAAAATAAAAATAATTGTTAGCGGTGGATGTATGCGAGTACGTGTGTGGGTGTGTAGGTGGGTATGTATATGTGTATATATGTATGCTCCTACATATATTTCTATGTATGTACGTGTGTGTATGTGTGTGTGCCTGCGTACGTGTGCGTGTGCATGTGTACATGTACATGAATATATATGTATGCGTATGTGATTGTGTGTGAGTGTATGCTATACATGGGGAAAGAAAGTCTTCAAAAAGAACCCTAAAGAAGCCATAAAAACCTTCACCATATGGACTAAAAAACACTTTTTGAAACTAACTTTGACCGGTCACAGTGAACAACTTACAGTCGGAGACAGAATGTCTAAACACTTAACACACGCATCGCACCACTATGAAAAACATATTTAATATCAGCGGAGGCATATCTACAAACTCCCATTTTAAAGAAAAACTTTTTACGAAAATATCTGAAGAGAGCACACCCTAAGCTCGAAACGCGTTATAAAAATATT
Source organism: Euprymna scolopes (assembly GCF_053919585.1). NCBI lineage: Eukaryota > Metazoa > Mollusca > Cephalopoda > Sepiida > Sepiolidae > Euprymna > Euprymna scolopes. Next base: position 4,291,253 of record NC_136512.1, on the reverse strand, counting down.
TTTAAATAAAAATATGATGAAAACCTTTAAAAAAAAACCCCACAATTGTTGATGGCTACACTCTTTTAAATATACATTTTTTCTCTCGTTGGAACTACACAACCATCACTTTAAATATATATATATATATATATATATATATATATATATATATATATATATATATATATATATATATATATATATATGGAAATTTATAAAAAAAGAATACGAAATATCTGTATTCGTTTTCAATCGGTGACGTGCAGGAATACAAAATAATATTATGAAAAAAAATGTAAAAACCTTTTTGATAGGTACATAATTTTCGATCACTTAGCGTAAATTCATCAGCGACATTGAAAATGTTTCAATGTCGCTGATGAATTTACGCTGACTTTTTCCAACCTCTTATGGTTGATTCGGCGTAATGAAACCAATGGTACGACCTTGAAATATGTATATATAGTGTTGTAATAAATATTGTATCTTCAGCTCTCACATCCACGATTGAGCACTTTATTGGATTTTTTTCATCGCCTCCTGACACTATATATATATATATATATATATATATATATATTTAATTTATTTATACAACCATTGATGGCTACATTGACCAATAATTTCTCTCGAAAACTACAACTATATATATATATATATATATATATATATATATATATATATATTACTTTATTTAATCACATAAATTAATACACGAAGATATAATTTTATGCGTAAATTTTCAGTAATTACTTCAACAGTGGCCGATACGTAGGTAGAGCTATGAGTTATGAAAATTTATATGGCAATAAAGCCTGACGAACTCTCACGAGAATGAAATGAAGAATATTCCGTGTAGCTCAATTGCCATATATATTTTCAGATATAATTGAAAATTTTGGAAATTCTTCATATATAATTGAAATTCTGACATATTTTCAGACTACAGATTGTGTATAATATTGCAAACATGAAGTCCATATGAATATTAGTATTAATTTAGTATCAATATTTATAAGACAATCATAACCAGATGAAGCAAAAATATAAGTGAATTAAATTCAATAAAAAAATAAAATTATGAGAAATTTAAAGTTATTTCCTTAATCCATGGATTTTCAATGAATGGCAAATTTCATCAGGGGAAAGGTTTTTTTTAGCAAAGTAATGTTAATAGGGAGTCATAAATTTTGCTATTCAGCACAAATATTAAAAACCTAAAAAGCTTGCATAAAAAGCCTAAAAGAAGCCAAGATTCTACGGTGTAGTTTGCTTCTCTCGACAATATTTAAAAAATTACAAAACTATCTTGACAAAAAAACGTTGCATTTCATCACTCAACAATATTCCGAACAATATCAAATGTTTCATGCACGATGATTGAACTGTATAAAAGAAAATCTTTAACTTTTATGATAAAACTGGCGTTGCTCGGTCGTACGATACGCTTAAAAATGATATTTTAATTTATGCAGATTGCGTATGTATTATTATAGGATCGATCCTCTATTGATTATTATATATTACAAGGAATACTTTGCCCGCTGAACTAATTCGCAAAAAAAAAAAAATAAAAAAAAAAAAATAATGATAACGCAGTTCATCAAATTCCGGCTGTGTTTGTTTACAATATCACGTCAGCTGATATTCGAGTTTGACGATAAATGCCCTGGAAAAGTCACTTCTGACTAATGATTACTTTTAGAATATGCAAACGAAGAAATCATTAGGTACACACGGATTTAAGAAGGGATCAGTCGATCTGTAGTCGAATGCTCTATCTCTAAGTTATATTTCCAGATTATAATAAATCTGATTTTTTTAAAGAAGAAATGGTTTGATGAAATTTTATTACCTTCGTTAGCCGGTGTAATGTAAAATATTCCCCTGTAAAAATTATTCTTTTTTATCTGTAAGAGACAAAAGCTATTTTTAAGATCGGATTTTATTTTTCGATATTTATCGGATGAATTTCTGTACAGAACATATCTAAGAACACTGCCAGACATATAAATTAGCTTTAAGTGAAATTTGCAAAAGATAGGCTCAGCCTTTTCCGAACCTATAAGGAAAGAGGTCATACACACAAAGTTTGTTTTATAGAATAGTAGCGATAGGCATAGACATATTAAAAAAAATGACACAAGAAAAAATATCAAATCTCTTCTCGTTTTTTTAATACGAACCTAGAAAGCAAATGCCGGATCGCAGCCAAACATGAACTATTTTGAGGATAAATTTCATTGATTTTCAAAGTTCGAATAAAAATTGACATTCTGCCTACAGTTGTTTGACGTCCTTTTACTCTTTGCATACCCACTGCAGACACCAACTCATACCCAAACAATAAATCATCGGTCATAGCCAGAATTCAGCTTAATTAAAAAAAACAAAAAACAAATAAAAGCTACGGAAAAAATCTTTATGATGTACGTACTCGTCACGAAAATATCATATTTAAAAACTCGCGTAAATTAATCAAATAGTTTTCATATATATATATATATATAAATATAAGAAAATCATTTTTAAACGAGTTTAAGCGATTAATGTGAAATAGGTAGCATTACAAGACTGATGTTGGAATTTGAATTATTGCGCACTTATCTGCCCTGGTTGGTTTCAAGATGGCAATGCGAGATAACACCTTTTCCTTATTGAAAAAGTTTGATTTTTTTTTTTTGTTGAAACTAAAACTACTTGATTGCACATGGTCTCTGAAAGAAATAAACATTATACCAGTTGTGATGGGAGCAACTGGCTTAATAAAAAAGAATCTTCATAAATACTTAGAAGCAATCCCTGGAAGACCAAGCTGTAAGGAAATACAGACAGCAGCCATAAAGGGAACAGTATCTATTCTTAAAAGAGCCCTCGGATATAAATTTAAATCATAGCGGAATTAAGTGTTAGCCCCAGGAAGGGAGCCCCTTGATATCTTAAAACTTACTGAAGTAAAATACAAAAAAAAAAAAAAGATAATAGAGAGAACTTGAATGCCTACTAGACACTGTCCTCGAGTGTCTAAGGTCTCTCTGTACAAGGCTTTGCCAGAACAACCTGGCATTAGGATACTTTTCCCTAGAAATAAACGCTGACTTAATATTCAAAATCATATAGTATTCGCTGCCCAAATAAAATTTCCTCACTATGGCTAACCCACATTAGCTTTTACGAGGAATGGTGCACCTTCTCCAAGTGATGTTACCTCAAGTAATAGCACGAAGCTGGATACTCCACCAGACTAGATGAATTATTGTCCTGGAATCCGGTAAGATCAAGAGACCAAAATAAAAGATATACTACAACGTATAAAAATGGTTAATTGGGGAAAGAAAAATTATGTTTTCAATTTCTTTACTAACTCAGCGTTTGAGAGATAAAGAACTTTAATGGAACATTCGAATATCTTTGTATTTCATAAAGAGTTCAAATGCTAGCTCCAGGTCCTGGGCCCCTTGATTTCTGAGAACTTTGACTGAAATAAAATAAAACAAAAATAAGAAATCATGGTACATATCCAGAATTCAACCTTGTTTTAGCATGACAGAGTTCAAAATAAATTTCATAGCCTTTTTCTCTTTCCTGCAACCTCTTTTACAAAAAGAGACGTTGCAAGGCTGTCTCTGCTCTGTTGTCACTTACATGTGTGTTCTCTCCTTGCCAAACATTCATGAAAAACACTCGTTTACCTGAAACCACTATCAGTAATTTCCCCCACTCTTTTTCTCTGCCTAAACCTAAGCGTAAATTCCGTGAACAAAGCTTCTTTCTTAGAACTGTACGCTCGTGGAACACTGTTCCATTTAACTGTTTCCAGCCGATTACAAATGATCGTCTTCAAGTCTAATGTAAACAAGTTTTGATGAGTTATCCCTTTAAATAATCCAATTTACCAAATTTCCACCAATAATGATGACTGCGATACAACATTGTCCCATTGACTACCGTACACTCATGACCCTTTATTCTCTGGTCGCCTCTCGGTATTGATAAGTGGTGACTCTTTTGTAAAAAAATAAACTAAAAAACAAGGTGTAATAATTTAATTTTATTAGTTCCAAATAAAACTACTTAATTGGTGTTGAATTCTTGACTTGCACCTAAATCAGTACTTATATTAGGTATTTAATAAGGCTGTGTGCAATGTGGAAAATGAAATAGTCGCCATCATTCTCAATGCACTTTGCCCAGTCTCTTTTGATGCCTCAGTTGTAAAAGTCTGAAGCATGCTTTGTCATTTACATTTCTGTCGCCACTCTGAAATCGACAAACCCATCTCCTAACTGTGCTGACATCAACTGCATCAGCTTTGCAAATCTTCAACAGGCGCCGGTGAATGTTGATCGGTTCCATTGTTTTTGCATGGAGGAATACAATGATGCCGTTCTGCCTCTGAAGCACGTCCAGGAGTGGGGTTGCTTTATTAGTCTCCTACTGTCGATATTTGCAGTAGAGAGATGAAATTGTTAGCTCATGAATGCATAAGTTCAGTCATCATAACAATGTAAGTTGCAATCCCCCTCTGATCCATTTGAGCAGAATAAAAAAATAGGAGGCGTTACTTTCGGAACACCTCTCGTACAATGTGATTCGAACGATGCTCAAACACTAAATTGTTGACTTTCTTTCTTCTGTTAGTTTCGATATGCTGTCTCCGTCACTTCCTAAAGTTAACAAGTTTTAACATGGAAGTGTTAACTCAAAGAATTTTCAATCAATTTCAATCTTTTCAAACTTAAAAAATAACACCTATACGTGAATGAAGTAAGCCAATGCAAACTTAGAAATTGCTATACAACGTATAAAATCATTTTTAGAGAAACTTCACTAGCCAGCTCAACAAAAGGAGATTAAGAATGTATTCTCCACAAACCATCCTGTGCTCCTTTAAGCCTGGAGTGGTAAGGCAAAAGAGCACAATGACTCACACATCTAACTTGCACACGTCTATAGCAAGAACAAAGGTAAACGCACGCACATACACAATGCCACGCTGCCTAATACTCAAATACCTATATAAGAGCCAGGTACGTCCAAGGATGGAATACTGTTGCCATATCTGGGCAGGAGCTGCTAGAAAGGACTTGTCCTGCCTTGATAGAGTTCAAAATAGACTTCGTAGCCTCGTAGGAGATGTCCTTTTCTCCTCCTTGCAACCTCTATCTCACAGAAGAGATGTTGCGAGTTTGTCTCTGATGTATCGTTATTTTCATGGAAAGTGTTCAACTGAGCTTCAATCTATGGTCCCCCCTCGCCAAACTTTCACAAGAAACACTCGTCTAGCTGTAAACACTATCAATAATTTCCCCCACTCTTTATCTGTGCCTAAACCTAAACGTAGATTCCATGAACAAAGCTTCTTTCTTAGAACTGCACGCCTGTGGAATTGTCTTCCGTTTTCCTGCTTTCCGGCTGACTACAATATGGTTGTCTTCAAGTCTAAAGTAAATAAGTTCTTGATGAGCCGTTCCATATAAGTTATCAAATTTACCAAATTTTCATTACTAATGATTACTATATTGTCCAATTTCTACTGTACACTCTTTAACCCTTATCCTTGAGTGGCCTCTGGGCCTTGATAATGTGGTGATGCCTATGTAAAAAAAAATAAATAAAAATACAGATATTACTCACTCTGTGAACATATTGACTTGAAACTACTCTTCACTGAACATATCCATGTGTTGGAATAAAATTGAATTGAATAAAAGTAGAAAACAATAAGAAAGAGTGGCTAATAATGAAATGTCTTTTTTAGTTAGCCATCAATTTGGATCAACACACCTTGCCAATATAATAGAAAACTATAGCTGTTCTAGTTCAAATATAAAATTCAGCTTTGTACTCTCACTCTCAGTGAGTTAAGCTTTAGAAGTAGAGGTATACTAGCAGGTCGCCCGGTATTGCCCAGTTATAAAATTTGCATAAATATGATATTTTAATTCATGCGGATTTCGTGTTGGGAATCGAAAGCAAAATGTTTAGCGCTTCAGCCTTAGTCTTTATTCATCTCTCCAGCATCTTTAGTCTTTATTCATCTCTCCAGCATCTTTACCGTCTGAGCTACAAGCAGATGGATACAAAAAGTTAAAAAGTAATTGACTTTGAGCTATGAATGTTTAATGTTGCAGATGCGTAAAAGTAACAACAGGTCTAATGTTTTGTGTGACTTGCCCTTGACTTTCTTAAACAAGTAAAATTATTGTTTATTTTTGTAATAACGCATTGCGATTTGGCCTTCAAGCGCACTTGATGCGTATTTTATTTTATTCAAATTAAATCAACGATTCTATAACGGAACTCACACCCCTGGCGTTAATCTCGCGTAGCCAACGCATCGTTCCGGGATTTCAAAATACAACAGCTGAGAGAAACACGCGGATCTTTACTGACTTGTCTTTTTCCAACTTTAGATCGAGGCAAGAAAAACTAAGAAGTAAAAAAACAAAGAAATAAAAGATGTACAAAATATTGAGGATGGAGTTTGATTCCGAAATATATTTAAATTACAAATTTCAAACAAGTAAAATATTTGTTTATTTTCGTAAAATTGCGTTGTGATTTGGCTTTCAAGCGCACTTGATGCGTATTTTATTTTATTCAAATTAAATCAACGCCTCTATAACGGAACACACGCCCCTAACACACACACACACACACACACACACACACACACACACACACACACACACACACATGTTTACCAAAGTAGGGCAAGATATACTTTTTTATTTGTTTTACATTGTTTGTATATATATATATATATATATATATATATATAGCCAGTAGAGTTTAGTTTCCTAGAATTACATCCAATGAAACAACATGTGTCTACCAAAGAGTGCTCAATGAGTGAACAGAGCAAGTATATTAAATTTATTTATACAAACATTAATAGCTACATATGTGCATACATGTTTCTGTAATCACCCGCGTTGGGGGATTACGTCTTCAGGCCAAGAATATATATAAAGTAAAACGATTCATAATTTTGAATTAAAAATCAGTTTCAAAAGGAAAACCAAACAAAATCAACTAGATTGTACGATCGTTTCAAAAACGATGTTCATTTTATTTTAATTGACAAAAAATATTGACAATAATTTGACAAAAGTTTTGTCTTTTAAAAACAAAGTCTCTTCATCAGCAAAAATAGATGGGAGGGGGGTAGTTAAAGACACCAACATAAAACTAATATTTTAGTCGTGAGTAAGGCAGATATACCTGGAAATATTTTAAAGGAAAATAAAATTATTAATTTTATGTTGATAAATAAAATAAAATAAAATAAAATAAAATAGAAAATTGGAATAAGGTTAAAAGCAAACCGGGTTTTTCTTTTCGTACAATCGAGTTGATTGTGTTTGTTTTTCCTTTTGAAACTGATTTTTAATTCACAATTATGAATCGTTTTACTCAATATTATAATAGCTCTAGAATACCTATACCTATTGAGATTATTATATATCTACAGTACAATGGCCAATGTTTTCTTTTTAAAAGTATTCTTTTAAAAGTATTTCCATGAACAAAGTTTCTTTCTTAGAACTGCACGCCCGTGGAATTGTCTTCCGTTTTCCTGCTTTGTAGCTGACTACAATATGGTTGTAAACAAGTTCTTGATGAGCCGTTCCACTTAAGTTAACAAATTTACCGAATTTCCATTACTAACGATTACTATATTGTCCAATTGACTACTGTGTACTCTTAACCCTTATTCTCGAGTGGTCTCTGGGCCTTGATAAGTGGTTATGCCTATGTAAAAAAAAAATTAATGCATTTACTAATACATTAAAATGAACTCTGCTCTTTAGACTCCAGGTCTATTTCCTTCTAAAAATATAATATAAAATCTATATCGATTATATCTGTCTGTGTGTGTGTCTGTGTACATTTCCATACGCAATAACTCTGTAAATTTTAAGTCTACAGACTCAAAATTTGATATACAGGGTACTGAGATTTGGGAAAATCGATGTGACCGGATTTCGGCCAGAAATTTGGCTGTTAAGGGGTCAAAGTTCAACGATTTAACTTTTGAGAACTCTACCAAACTCCTCCGACAATTTTTGGTCTAAACACTGGAAATTTTAGATATAGGTTCCTTGGACATGGATCTAACTTAATAACTTGATTTGAGCCTTTAACAATGAATTTTAAAGGGTCATAATAGGGGTCAAATTTTAAAAAATTGACCGCTTTTTTTTTGTTGCTCAACGTACACCTCCAAATACCCGGGCAACGCCGGGCTGAAATGCTAGTATATATATATATATATATATATATATATATATATATATATATATATATATATATATATAATATATGCATATACACATATATGTGTGTGTGTGTGCGCGCGCGCGGGTGTGTATATGTAGATATAGATAGATAGATATAGAAATATTTGCGTGTGCTAGAACGTTTTCATCTCAAATTCTACGCAACTATGCAGAGTGTAGAACTATGCATAAATATAATTCAGCGTAATCATGAAATGAAACCAATCATCCTCTAAGAACCCATGAATAAATGAATAATTAATTAACGTTCGTTTTTCAACAGAATATGCAAATTAGTAAACCTTCATGTCGTCGCTCGTATAGCCATGACTAAATATATGAAGTTCGTGTTAATAATCTTTAAGTAGAAACAGCAGGTTTTTAGTATCAATGCTGAAGTAAGAAAAAACAACTTTATAGACTAGCATGAATATCAGGCGTTGCCCGATCGGTGTAACGTAAAATATTCCCCTGTAAAAATTATTTTTATCTATAAGAGAAGAAAGACTATTTTTATGATCGGAGTTTTTTCAATTTTCGATGCTTATCGAATGAATTTATGTACAAAACATATCTAAGAACACTGCCAGACATATAAAAAAAAATTCTGATTGTGCTTTTTTTGATCAATAAATTTTTGCTTGAGCCAAATGTAAAAGTTAAAAAAAAATGCAAGAACTTTCTTATCAACGTGATATTTTCCTTGCTGTAAATTATTTCAGTCCAATGATGCAAATAGCAAACCGTATTTTTTCCCCTAATCGATTAGTTTCGTGTGGAGACTTGCAGCGTTTTAATCCCACTTGGGAACAATCATTTCAGTCAGCTTAAGGATCACGCTACGTCTATGAATACAGAGATGTAGCCAGACATGCGAGCTTAATTATACCATTATCGACTGCAAAATTTAGGTGAAAACAAAGCCCTCTCATGAGCAAATTGCCGGAATGACGGTTGATATATTGGTTTGTATTCTAACCACCTGTTATGCATGTTTACGCATCGTGTCGTAAGACGAAGAGATTTATATATGATGAAAGGCTGTTACAAAAAGTTGGCGATGATTTATGACAAACCTAGCCAGCTCGTCTACCAAACGGAACAAAATATGAAAAAATAAGCTTCTCATGTGCATACATTTTTGGCACAACTCCAAATAATCTTTTCAGGGTCTAAAAGCTTTAAATATTTAGGTGAATACATTCTACCTATAATATTTTCAAATGTTTTTTTTTTCTATTTAAAGATAAATAACCCCTGTACTCTTTACTTACGTGCCATTTTCTTTAATAACGTTTTTACTTACGTGCCATTTTTTACAGTAACGTAAAAACGTAAGTAAAAATTGGCACGTAAGTAAAAAACTTAAGTAAAAAAAATGGCACGTAAGTAAAAACGTAAGTAAAATAAATGGCATGTAATTAAAAACTAATTAAAATAAACGGCACGTAGGTAAAAACGTAATAAAAATGGCAGGTAAGTAAAAATGGCACGTAAGTAAAAACTAAGTAAAATAAATGGAACGTAAGTAAAAACGAAAGTAAAAAGTGGCATATAGGTAAAAACGTAAGTAAAAAAATGGCAGTAAGTAAAAACGTAAGTAAAAAATGTCACGTAAGCAAAAACTAAGTAAAATAATGGTATGTAAGTAAAAATGTAAGTAAAAAATGGCACGATAGTAAAATGAAAGTAAAAAAATGGCACGTGAGTCAAAAATAGCACATAAGTAAAAACGTAAGTAAAAGAATGGCACGTAATTAAAAACGTAATTAAAAAATGGCACGTAAGTAAAAACATAAAATAAATGGCATGTGATTAAAAACGTAAGTAAAAAATAGCACATAAGTAAAAAAGAATGGCAGGTAATAAAAACTAAGTAAAAACATGGAACATAAGTAAAAACGTAAGTAAAAAATTGCACGTAATTAAAAACGTAAGTAAAAAAAAATGGCACGTAAGTAAAAACGTAAGTAAAAAAATGGCACGTAAGTAAAAGTGTAAGTAAAGCAATGGATCGTAATTAAAAACTTAAGTAGAAAAATGACACGTAATTCAAAACGTAAGTAAGAAAATGGCACGTAAGTAAAAACGTAAGTAAAAAAATGGCACGTAAGTAAAAACGTAAGTAAAAAAATGGCACGTAAGTAAAAACGTAAGTAAAAAAATGGCACGTAAGTCAAAACGTAAGTAAAATAAATGGCATGAAAGTAAAAACGAAAGTAAAAAAATGGCACGTAAGTAAAAAAATTGCCTATAAGTAAAAACTAAGAAAAATAAATGGCACGTAAGTAAAAACAAAAGTAAAAAAATAGCACATAAGTAAAAACGTAAGTAAAAATGGGACATAAGTAAAAACTAAAATAAATGGCATGTAAGTAAAAACGTAAGCAAAAAAATGGCACGTAAGTAAAAACATTAAAAAAATGGGACGTAAGTAAAAACATTAAAAAAATGGGACGTAAGTAAAAACATTAAAAAAATGGGACGTAAGTAAAGACATTAAAAAAATGGCACGTAAGTAAAAACATTAAAAAAATGGGACGTAAGTAAAAACGTAAGCAAAAAAATGGCACGTAAGTAAAACTAAGGAAAAATAGCAAGTAAAAACATGGTATGTAAGTAAAAACGTGAGTAAAAAATGGCACGTAAGTAAATACGTAAGTGAAAATGGCACGTAAGTAAAAACTAAGTAAAAAAATGGCACGTAAGTAAAAACGTAAGTAAAAAAATGGCACATAAGTAAAAACTAAGTAAAAAAAATGGAACGTAAGTAAAAACGTAAGTCAAAAAAGGGAACGTAATTAAAAAGTAAGTAAAATAAATGGCACTTAATTAAAAACGTAAGTAAAAAATGGCACGTAAGTAAAAATGTAAGTAAAAACATGGCAAGTAAGTAAAAAAGTAAGTAAAAAAAATGGCACGTAAGTAAAAACTAAGAAAAAACTGGTACGTAAGTAAAAACGTAATTAAAAAATGGCACGTAAGTAAAAACGTAAGTAAAAAAAATACAAGAAAATAACTTAAAATTACTTTACATAGTTCCTGATTATGAATCTCTGAATATTTTACTCTAAATTTGTTTTATGTTTTTTCTGCCGGTTACTTTAAAAACACGTTAAATGTGCAGATATTTTGTTAAACGTAAAATACACTTTTGTGTGTGGGGAGTGGTGATCTTTTTGATTTACCTGTAATTTAGCATCAATAAGTATTTATTTTATTATCACTACCACCAGTGGAAGATTTTTTTAAAACAAAATCAAATAAAAAAGATAACTAAATAAATCGTTTTTGGCATCGGAAAATCGGCACAATTTTTCCGATTCTGATACTCAAAAACTTCTGATTTTTCCAACGTTCGATTCCGATAAATCGATGCAATACTAGTATTGCATCGATTTATCGGATCAGTATCAGAATCGGAAAAATTGTGCAAATATATATATATATATATATATATATATATATATATATATATATATATATATTATTAGATTCCGATAAATCGATGCAATACTATTATATGTATATATATATATATATATATATATATATATATATATATATATATATATATTATTAGATTCCGATAAATCGATGCAATACTATTATATGTATATATATATATATATATATATATATATATATATATATATATATATTATTAATTATTTTAATTATTATAGTAAAAAAATAATTATGACAGCCCCTTTAAGAAATACGTTTCTTATCGTTGAGCACTTTCTGTTGAATTAAAAAGTCGGTCAATTTAGCTCTTATGCGTAGATCATCGTATAACGATTTGATCACTGTCTGTCTGACGTAATGAACATTTAAATTAAAATGTTTAAAATTCAACGCTATTTCACATGATTAATGGTAGCCGAATGGATACGGCCTCCGCTAATCGAGCCAGAGATGTCTCGTGTCGTGGGGTTCGAATCGTTCGACTGGTAGTAATCGTGACACCCTGCACTGAAGAATCCCGAAAGGATGAAACACTAGTGTCTGTAGGTATTTAATTATTATAGTAAAAAAATAATTATGACAGCCCCTTTAAGAAATACGTTTCTTATCGTTGAGCACTTTCTGTTGAATTAAAAAGTCGGTCAATTTAGCTCTTATGCGTAGATCATCGTATAACGATTTGATCACTGTCTGTCTGACGTAATGAACATTTAAATTAAAATGTTTAAAATTCAACGCTATTTCACATGATTAATGGTAGCCGAATGGATACGGCCTCCGCTAATCGAGCCAGAGATGTCTCGTGTCGTGGGGTTCGAATCGTTCGACTGGTAGTAATCGTGACACCCTGCACTGAAGAATCCCGAAAGGATGAAACACTAGTGTCTGTAGGTATTTAATTATTATAGTAAAAAAATAATTATGACAGCCCCTTTAAGAAATACGTTTCTTATCGTTGAGCACTTTCTGTTGAATTAAAAAGTCGGTCAATTTAGCTCTTATGCGTAGATCATCGTATAACGATTTGATCACTGTCTGTCTGACGTAATGAACATTTAAATTAAAATGTTTAAAATTCAACGCTATTTCACATGATTAATGGTAGCCGAATGGATACGGCCTCCGCTAATCGAGCCAGAGATGTCTCGTGTCGTGGGGTTCGAATCGTTCGACTGGTAGTAATCGTGACACCCTGCACTGAAGAATCCCGAAAGGATGAAACACTAGTGTCTGTAGGTATTTAATTATTATAGTAAAAAAATAATTATGACAGCCCCTTTAAGAAATACGTTTCTTATCGTTGAGCACTTTCTGTTGAATTAAAAAGTCGGTCAATTTAGCTCTTATGCGTAGATCATCGTATAACGATTTGATCACTGTCTGTCTGACGTAATGAACATTTAAATTAAAATGTTTAAAATTCAACGCTATTTCACATGATTAATGGTAGCCGAATGGATACGGCCTCCGCTAATCGAGCCAGAGATGTCTCGTGTCGTGGGGTTCGAATCGTTCGACTGGTAGTAATCGTGACACCCTGCACTGAAGAATCCCGAAAGGATGAAACACTAGTGTCTGTAGGTATTTAATTATTATAGTAAAAAAATAATTATATATATAAATATATATATATATAATTATTATTATTATTATTTGGGGCAAACAGTTACATATGGTCACTATAAATGGCTATTTATAGTGACCATATGTAACTGTTTACCCAAAATAATAATAAAAAAAATATTTTGCTCTTTTTATTGAGCACTATTTAACAACCTCGTTGTCTTCATTAGTTCTGACTTTTGAACATCTGAAACCTGAACTATATATATATATATATATATATATATATATATATATATATATATATATATATATATATATTAGTGTTGCGTTTTTCATTTTCATTTAATTTCAATTTTATTTGCCTGTCTACAGATACCTTTTGGTTTTTATTCACAAATTGATTGAAAACTTGAACTGAATTTTGTAAACTGATATATGGGAAAAATATTTTTACCGGATTGATATAATCAAAGATTTGCCGGATATCCAATCAAACTATAGAAAAACTGCGGAAATATGTGTATATTGTCACCAGCTTCCTTTGGTTCATTACAATACGCGTTGGATTTTTTGCCTGTCGAATACCAAGAACTTCCATTACAGGATTTAGCATACACTTTCGATTTTAAGTTCGATATCTTTTTTTTTCTTTTTTTCTTTTTTTTTTTTTTGCTGCATCAATATCCAATTTGCCTTATTCTATGTAGCTAAAATGATTTAAAAACTTTAAAAACATTTAGTTTAATTTTCTATGTTTATTACCTTTAGCAAATTAGGTGCAAACCTTTTATAATATTTGCTAATATTTTTCCTCCGAGGAGATGTATAAACGTCGAAAACTCATGGATTAAGGAAATATATTTTACTATACTGTATTCTTTGTCTTGCATACAATAAAATATATTTGAAATTTAACTTTTTAAACTCACACATTTTAAATTCCTAAATTATAATATATATATATATATATATATATATATATATATGTATGTATGTATGTATATTTAAATAAGGGAGTAGTCACCAACAATGTGTATTTTTTAACATTATTTTATTATTCCGTGTCTTGGTTTTTCATTGAGAATTATGTTTGGATCATTGTAATAATGTTTTTAAGTCATTGAAATCGTTTACGCGCGTTTCAGACGGTCTGTGATACGTCCTCGTCAGAAATTATTTTCAAATATATATATGTGTGTGTGTGTGTGTGTGTGTGTGTGTGTGTGTGTGTGTGTGTGTGTGTGTGTGTGTGTGTATAAACGATGGGTGTAAAGCTCTCTGGAGCTCTTTCAACTATGATCTTATAAGGAGGAATCGATATTGCGATTGATTTTATAAATTGATTTTAAACTAAACTATCTATTCCTCCTTCTTGAAATCCATCCGTCAGTTCTTCCAATATTTTTCTTGGTTATCCTAAATTTGTAAGATCATCATCATCATTGGTTTCTATGTTAACACGCGTTGGGCGATTTCTAGAAACTGACTTTCGATTTATTATAAGTAAATTCGCTGTTCGAATTTAATTTTTCACAACGTGCCATTTGCAATTTTATTGATGTTCTAAATTTAAAACTCATGAAACTTGGAGAAAAGACACAACCTTTTAAAAATAACCGCACTGAAACGCAATATTTGTATTGATTAAACTTTAGGATAAACTGCCCCTTTAACCATTCCACAAAGTTGTGCCCCTTTAATAGTTAAATTTTGCCATAAAATATTTTAAAACACAAGCTCTATATTATTAAGTTGATTTAATTATTATTTTTTTAATTACATTTTCACCCCAAACATGGCACATTGTCACTGGGGTGTAGAGGGCTACTATCAGGGGCAGCAGCTACTGGGGTACTATGTTAGGATTTGGGCAGCAAGATGTCGGTTCACGTTATACTTGAACTTCTGCATGTCAGTACAGTTGGGGAAGCAGGGACCTGGAATGGAATTCCAGAGTCTAGCCGTTCTGGGGAAGAAACTACTGGAGTAGAAAGATCTTCTACATCTAGGGATCTCTACTGTGTGGGGGTGGGATTTAGCTGCCTGTCGGGTTTGTCGAGGGTGTCCACGTCGTGGGGCACAAGTGTCTGCAGTTCATCAGAGCATTCGCCATTAAAATACTTGTAGAACAGGCAGAGGGATGCAACGTTTCGTCGATGGGACAGAGGCTGAAGCTTAGATGCCAGTTCAGGGCCTATCAGATTGGCGACTCTCTTTTGAACCTTGTCTAGGAGCGAGAGACTAGCAGCAGATGCACCAGCCCAAATGTGACAGCAATACTCCATACATGGGCGAATGGTGGCCTTATAGAGGTACAAGATACTTTCAGGTGTCAGTAGTTTTCTAGCACGGTAGAGAGAGCCTACCTTCTTCGCAGCGATCCTGGCAATGTTTTCAATGTAATTGTTCCAACTCATGTTTACTGTGAACGTTAGGCCGAGGAGTTTAAAAGATGTGCTTTCAGATAAAGAGTCTTTGGCCATTGCTATTGGTGATAGAGATGGTTTCTTGTAATTATTGAAGGAAACAAGTTTAGTCTTGGCAGCATTGAATGTGACCATCCATTTTTGTCCCCATTCCATTACAGATTGGAGGTCATCCTCTAATGTTTCTACCATTTCCTTAGATGTGTTCATTTATTTTCCTGTCATGTCTGTTATAGAGCGTAGTGTCATTTACTGAACAAAAATCAATTTAGGTAACTTGATTATATGGTAGAGCTGACATCTAATCAATGTAACCACCTTTAACCTCAATCACCGCCTCGATTCGGGTCCTGAATAGAGAACATGCCTTTTCTACAAGTGCCAGTAGGATCCCGGCGAATACTCGGTGGATGGCGGCGATCAGGCTGGCTTTGGTGTTGTGAAAGGTCATGTTGATGTTCTCGACGTATGACCAAACGAAGTAGTCCAGAGCGTTCAGGTCAAGGAAGGAGGGGGTCAAGGAGAGAAGGATACAAAGTTAAGGCACTGGTTCTGAAGCCAAGCAGGGTCCCTTTGAATTTGTGGGCCGACCTGAACCCTGCTACCACACCCAGAGTTTAGCAGCGACCATCTGATTACACCAAGGATATGCTGACGATTGTGGTGATACCACAATCGTCATCACATCCAGGTACACTTTGGTGTTGACTTTCAAGCAGACTTCAAAGATGTGAGGTGGCATGATGTAGCCCTCACTTGAAACCGCACAATAGACCATAACCATGGACACTCTGATGCATTGAACTGTGCCCTCAAACGTTGAACCGTCTAGATTTGCGTTTTGGGGGTGTTGGCAATGGTCCTGTTGTCATAATTTGGATCGGCAGAGAGCATGAGTTGTACAGCAGTGCATCTCCGATTTCCCTCATTGAACATTGTGTCATATTCAGACATGATAGAAGGCTCATATTGCTCCTGGATTTATACACAACTGTCCAACTAGTAGATGGTCTGCAACAAAAAAACGTAAACATGGAATCATGTTGCCTTTTCTTCGACGACAATTTTATCGTTCCACCCTGCATATACATATATATATATATATATATATA